>NC_056751.1:833837763-833911768 GCF_019279795.1 Protopterus annectens
CCCAGACTGACTGTGATCTCTGTGTGCTCTTAAGGGAAATTGCACTTTACTTTTATCCTCCCAATGTGTACGTCCCCTAGCTGTTGCCAATGGTGAGGATTGAGGCTCCTTGTTTACTGGGCCAGTGCAGGGGCGTCGCACCATATTTGAATTAACAATAAGATTATTGCATTCCTTGAAGTGCAGATGAAGTATCTGTCAATATATGTCTGTATTTGATGGATAGCCCCTGCACATTGGAAGGATGACCAGTACAAACACAGTAAAGTCCAATTTCCCTTAAGAGCACACAGAGATCACAGTCTGTTTGGGGATGGTTTCTTCTTCTTTCTCCAGATCCCCAATAAGATGCCCCACTGGTACAGCTATAGGGTTGAGATATCAGCCGAGTAGCCAAGCCAAAACCTCCAGCACCCTCTTTCTCCATCCAGAGCTTCGTGTCCCTGCCCAAGTAGCTGACACACACAGACACACACACACACACACACACACACACACACACACACACACACACACACACACACACACACACACACACTCTCTCTCTCTCTCACTCACTCACTCACTCACTCACACACACACACACACACACACACACACACACACACACACACACACACACACACACACACACACACATACACACACACACACACCTCTGAAAGACTGGCACGGGTTTATTAGCTCTGCCCCCTTCTGCCCAGGCTATAAGGTAGTTCTAGCTGCCACCAGCCAACTCTTATCAGCTACTTTTAAGGCCCTTAAGAAAGGGTGTCCAATTTTACTGTGTAATGTTACTATTAATCCAAATGGTAGTTTTGACCAATTGCCTGGCTATTAGGTATGGCCTGTACAGTGTCACCAAACATATATGCAAGTACTCTCAGAGCTTAAATATCTCTTAACAAACCAGCCACAATTAAAAGTTTAAATATATATAATAAATAATAAAAGAGCAGGCCAGTACTCCGTACACCAACACAGTAACTTCAGAGTTCAAAATCACAGGAAATAGTTTAAAACAACATTGCAGGACAGTCTCAAATACAGAAAACATCTAAACTAATCTTTACTATATTTCTATCTATATCTAAAGGAGATATTATGCCCTAAAGTCTTTCTTGCAGACAGGCAAGTGCAGATGATGATGATGAGTGGATGTTCTTACTAGGTTCAAGACTAAGTACAAAATGCACAGTTTCTCTCTCTCTCTCGCTCTCTCAGAGAGTTCTTAAATCAGAATCACATTTTACTACTGGATTAGCCTGGATGACATCACTTTTTGTCACCTGACTTCAGCTCCCAGGCTAAACAGAAATTTAACAGAATTTAACATCTCTGTGTAAGAAACGCATCTCTCTCAGATCTTTGCCGATCTTGGTAGTCATAAAACACTTTACATTTTAAACCTAGTAATTACTTTTCTTTCAAGACGATACAAAAACGTCTAGCTCTAGACATTGTGTCTGCTTCTGCATTGCAACTGAGAGATAACATCTCTTGTTTGTGGCCCAGCTATAAAGTAACTTAACCTCAACTACTCCTAAGCTTTGCAAGTTAATCTTCTGTGTTCCAGCAGGGTATGCTGTGATTACATTCTTGAAGCTCTGTACATAACATACACTTCTGTATAAATCATATCAAAATTCACAAATAACATAGAATTATTTACAAAATTCCAGATAGCTGGGCTGTGACAGTGTGATAACAGATATTAAGTCAAACAACTTCACAGTTCTGAATGCATTTACACTCTCTTGCATTATCAAACTTTTTTCCCTTAAACTTTTATGATTCAGACATAGTCACACTAGTAAACTAGTTTAGGAAGAACAATGTAGAAAGGTATTGGTTAAGCAAGCAAGAGGCATATGAATTTGGAAGGACAGGTAGACAAAACACACAAGGCAGGCATTGGCTAGAAATTTACATTTTGCTTTGATTGTGTGCCAGATATGTCATGTGGCCTGTGATGTTGTGCACATACCTGTCAACCTTTTAGTGCAAGTAATTTGGACAAAAATTTAAATAATGGAATAATGGGGTGGGGGCACAAAGGGCCAAAATAGGGACAGATCCCAAATATTGCTCTTATAAACTTAAAAAAGTTGCTAAAGTAACAGGATTTGTGTTGGCATGTGTTTTCTGAAGAATATGAAGTCTGAAAGTCAGATGTATGTCGTTATTTTGTGACGTCAGTCCTCAGTGTTTTGCCAGAACACCACAAAAATACAAGGCAAAAATCTGGACGTTCTGTGAAAATTGGGACAGTTGAGAGTTATGGCACTTGTGCAGGAGTTTAGGTACAAGTAAGAGTAGAGAAGAGGCAATGATTGGCAGAGGAGTAGTGTCGCGGTATGACTGATGGCAGTGAGTGGATCCTTGAATGCTATTCAGGATAAGTAGTTACCAGGTTGCATTAAACACTAAGGGCTTTTCATCCAGAAAAAAGGAGGTCATTGTCCCACTGTACTCATCCCTCATTACTCTCATTATAGAGTTTAATGCCCCGTTTGGTATGTACCTCACAAGACATCTGCAACAGCTGGAAAGGCCGCAGAAATACCTCACTAAAAGAATCACAGGCCTAAAGCAGATGCCATATGCTGATTGTCTTAAAAAAAAAAAAAAACTCCAGCTATACTCTGTGGCATATCGTCTACTCAGAGGCGATCTCTGTTTAACATACAAGGCCATGTCAAACCCTGAGCTGTTGGATATGCTGCACTTAAAGAAATCCCAATCCCTCAGAGCCACACACACTATGGATCTAAACCTTGTCATCACAATGAACAAAACATGCTGGAGGGATAGGTTCCTGACCCAGAGACTCCCCATACTCTGGAATAGACTGCCCATACATGTCAAGCAGAGCGCCTCCTTAGCCCTTTTCAAAAGGAACCTTGACGATTGAATGGGAGATAGGAAATTCACCCCGGGGATCATGTCAGTCGCCCTGCTAGACAGGTCCAGGGAAGTAAATATCGTGGGAAGAAATATCCAGGGAATTGTTATGGCTAGGCTTGTATAAGCCCTAGGGCTGATAGCCTAGTACCAACCTATGAACCAAATAAATGGGTAAGAAATGTTGATCTTCATTTAGAGGAAGTAAACCCTTTTTAGGTCAGAAAGTATGTCTTTACATATGGCTTTCATTTTATTGGTTATGTGTTTATATATAATGAAGTACTAACTAGAACACCCAGCACACTCATATGTGCCGTGGAGATGCTGTCCAATCGTATATTGCTTTCTTTGTTTATGTATACTTGGTATGACTCGTTTCCGTTCTATAGATTAGTGTGAATTCATTGCAAGAGAAATTAGCAGTCCAGTTACTGAGGGCAGTGGCTACTGTTTAAGCAATGCAAATACCAGGGGCTGCTTGCTTTTGCACCTTGTTTGGTGTGGACAGTCTGCATCCATTTAAAAAGTTGCTGCATTTTGCAATGGACTGTAATCCTGTTCCTCTAGTGTGGAAGTGTGTTGCATAGTTTTTAAGCTGATCTGTGAACTGCAGTTATTTATTGATCTGCTGTCTAAGTGAGTGACTGTGACTGTTGCATGTGATTTGTTCAGTCTCCTTTAGACTGAAGAGAATACACAACCTGTTACAAACTGTTTCTCCCCCAAAGCATTGTCATCAGAAGGCAGAAATGGGTGGGCACAGATTCATGAAGCAAGTGGACAGCTGCTCAGCATAAAGTAAATAGAAATATAAATTTGTTAAACTTCTGCTGAAGTGACTAAAGTAAAAGCTGTGTATTTTAGAGTGCAGAAGCCCACTTTGTGATGGGAGTACAGTTACAGGAACAAAATGTTAAAAATAAACTTTTCGTATGATCATATATATGTACATACCAGCCTAATGACTACCAATGCTTTTTATAAGTGTATCCATAACTTGTTTTAAATCTCCTTTTTAAATGTGAACTTTTAACATTGGAAAGTCAGTTTGCCATATATACATTGCATGTTTGTGTCCGACTGAAATAATTAACTGCTAATATGTGTAGAAAAGCACACTGAAATGCTCTGTATTATCTTGATGTACATGTATGAGGTCTGTATACAGGCTATGAATTGGAAGTGTAGCCTAAGATGGAGTCCCTCTGGGTCTGTGCTGATACGGGGTTATCCATTCAGCAAACTGAAATAAAAGGCTTTTGGTAAGTAACTTTGTGAAACACATTTTTTTTGTGGGCAGCATATTTTATTCCCCTAATTATATTTTTATGAGTGCTTAGAGTAGCTCAAGGCAGGCATTTTTCCATTTCACTGCCCCTTTCTTAAATAAAATTTCTGAAGTCTGAATTGCTTCTGGCTTGGTACAGTAGTTGTGAGGGTATATCATTTATGTCAGAAGTTGAGTGGCTGTGGGTCACTTGCTTCCAAATTTTGACTGCTGAATGTGTGTCATTCAGATCACAGAGCCATGTAGTAAATGCCAAAACTAGCTTGTTATCATGTGTACAAAGGTAAAATGGTCATGCTGGTGTCTCATGATTGTGACAAACGTAAGTCTAAAAGGAATACTGAATAGAGCTTTGTGTTTGTACATAATGTCTTGAGGAGGTATGAGAAACACTGCATAGTACCATTCTGCTGTTCATAACCTCAGAGATGGTCACTCTGACTTGTCTTCTGAAAACTCCCATCGCTAGGCTCTCGCTCTCAAGTCACCATTCTTTTCTTGGAATCATATTATGCAAGCCCTCCCCTTCTGTATCAAAGATAATCTCTTACTGTCCTACTCGTTGCTTAAGGCCCTTCTCAAGTGTCAAGCTAAATGCATATACTTTGCTTCAGGATATATAACCTAGTATTTCTTTGCATCCTCGTATTTAGATGTCTCTTTCTGTGTCATACTTGTGTCTACCCGTTGCTGGACTCTTTTCTTACCTCAACCCGATGTAGAAAAAGTCAATAACTGTCATGCCGGATAGGAAACAAATACGGCATAAGATTCGGTCTCTTACTCACTGCCTTGTAGGCCCAGACTCTTTCTTAGCAGCCTGTTAGGCCTGTGCTTCCTTCAACAGCTGCTTCACTTAGAAACGTCGGTGGTCACTTCCAGTTTAAAGGCTTCATTTTAGTACATCCAGCATTGGACTCTCACTGAGCAACTTGCTAGTTGCCGCAAAGACCAACGCCAGCGGTCCATCGTTCCAGCCCGAAACCCGCTAACGCCTTGCTGAGCAGTGTCTGGCTGAACAGTTTCGGCTCAGATTTTCTGGTCTCTTCCGCGCCGCCGGATCCGGTGACTACCCACGAAACCTGCAACCTTGCCTGATCATGCCTCAAATTTTGCCTACAACTGTGGTTCCTGGTGATCTATCAGAACGGTCTCCTTCAGATATTTCTACCCCAGCCGCAATGCTGCTACAACTCCTGCAGCCATGTCATGCTTCCCTTTGCCGGGGCTAAAGCAGCCAAAATCGCCTAAATTGACTGCCGCAATTTAAGCCACCTGTCCGACCAGGCCCCCTTCTAATTTCTCCATGGGTATACTGGCAAGGTGCTTAATAGCCTTGGTACCATCTGTCTTCTCAGGAATGGGGCCTCTCAGCATCAGCTAAGGGCCTAGCTGCCAACCCCAATGCCTGTGTCCTCTGGCCCAGGGATTGAATTAAATGACTCAGACCATTACAGACCAGCCCCAGGCTCCTTTTCATCTTACCCAGACACAGATGCTGAAGCCCCCATTTCAGACACCTCTCCACCAGAGGAATAGCCCTGCCTGGAAAGGATACATGCTATGGATGACCAACAATTCAGCTAAAGCCACTCCTTTTCTCAGACCCTATGATTGGGCAGAGGCTAATCCACACCAGCCAGCTGCCTCTCCTTGAAGATATAATTCCTGTTTGTTCTAGCCTCTGTGAGACCCAGCGACAATTTTAATCAGCAGACCAAGAGTGAGATTTCAAGACCTCCAGCTTAGCACCAAGAGCAGATGATGACCACGGGGTGCCAGACCAGCAGAATTTCCCCTATTCTATCCCATGGAGATGATTTAAACTATATCTCAGTTGCACTAGGGCGTACATTCGACCACAGCAAAAGCTGCCTAAACTCATATTCCAAGGAATCAGGCCCCACATAGAGATGGGGGAAAAAGTCTGCACCTCTGCTACCACCCCAGCTAGGAGCCCCAAAACATCAGTTTCTGAGCCCAACTCCATCAAGAGTTTATGTGGACGATCTTAATTAAAAGCCAGGCTCTGATGAAGATTTAGATAAAAAGCTCAGTAAGAAACTAATACCTCAATACAGGTTTCCAGCTTTCTTTTAAAATGTGTATGATGCACTGGAAGCTTTTTTCAGCTAAGCCATTACTAGCCCAGTGAATAAGAAGAGCATGCATGGTTGAAAAGCTTCAGGTGAATAACATCCAATTCCTTAGTAGCTTAGGGAAAATCTATGGATAAGGCCAGTCTATTTGGGGAACCTGCAGCCAGGGTAATGAAGAAAATGGAAGAAGTTGGCGATGCATACAAGTTAAAAGATTTCCCTACCATGTCCAGCCCCAAGAATTTAAGCAGAACTGGTTGAAGAAACAGAATACTTTCTGACTCCACCAAGATCACATAAGGCAATGGAAGGCTGGAGGTTTATTGAAATCAGAACAGGCTTGCACCACAGACTGACGTGGCAGGAGGCAATAATTGAGGGCCTGCCAACAACCACTGCCAGGTTGACGGGACAATATCAGTGGCCGGCACTGACTCCGCCTACCAACCAGAGAACCAGCACCATGCTCAGCAAAGTTAGCCTTATTCTCGCACAATTGTACTACATTACAAACCACAAGTGGATTTTGCAAACAGCAGACCAGGCTTGACCTCCCACTTCCACACAAAATAGCAAAAAGAATAATGGAAAGTTAGCCCCAAATCAGAAAATAGAAGCCTATTGCAAAAGGAATTAATAAAAGATGAGAGCTGTAGAAGGGTGCAATAATAACACTTATCAACAAAAGGCTAAAAAGAGAGAAACTAGTACCACTGCAAGAGAAAAACTGGAGTGAGATTCCCTGATACCAATCCATCTGAAAATAAAGATGAGAGCTGTGTAATTTAAAATGTTCTCAGAACAGCAACTTCTTTATACTGGAAAAGGGTGTTGGCTAGGCGCTCCTATAGATCTCAACCGGGCATTCTCGTCTGTCCCCGATAAACACCAAAAAAGAGAAGCCAAATTCAATTTCTTGCGGGATCAGGCATTATCAATTCCTCAAGGCATTGCCCTTTGAATGTAACAGCATCTACTGCGCCCAGAGTATTCAGGTAAAGGAGGTTACAGCCACCTCAGTCGCTCACTGAGATTACAGGGGAATCCAAATTTATCCATACCTGAACTTGCGCACCACACAACCCAGGACAGCAACAAAAACAGAACTGCAAATGCCTGGCATCCCCCTCATTTACTTGCTACAAATACCTTGGCCAACACAGTCAATCAACAAAGTCAAGGCTACAACCGAGCCAGACAAAAGGGAACTTTCTTTAGAAGCGGAGGAATACACAGTAAAAAGACACAAGCCCCTGCTGACAGCAAAACCTTACAAAGTCTGCTTTACTTGACACCATTCAACAAAGCAGAACAAACTGCGATCAAGAAAAGTTAAAACCTTCTTACTTCTCTTGTGCTGGCATCATGCATAATCTTGGTCCCACATGTGCGCAGACTGTAGCAGACTGAAACTAGTGGTTTGAAAAAGAATTTATATGAGGTCATGGCACAGGCACAGCTTAGAAACAGAAATGGCACCATGCCAGAGAAAGTTACAGGAGTTCAGATAATTTGGGAAAGAATTACACGAAATCACATGCTTTTATGGCACAAACAGACTAACTTTCGAACAAACCAAAACCATACAGCGGACTTCCCTCAGACCAGCCTAGGAGCCATCATGCCTCCTTGCACAAACCAAACTTTTAAGGACTGTGGTTTGGACAAAGGGACCCAGGATGGGGCTGGACAAAGACCTGCAGGCAGTAAGGCACAGCAATCCTAAAACCTGCACTGCAACCCTCAAAGAAGGCCATTTGATGACTGGCAAGACAAAACCACAGTCATGTGCAGACAAAGACAAACAGGGAGGCACTCATTTCTAAGGACCACTAACATGAATATTGACTCAACAGACAACACCTTTGAATGCCCTACTACAACATCCAATTACAGGCAATCTTTGTATCTGAAGAACACTAGCAGACATAAGTTACAGGGAACCTTTCGGACCATTTGTAATGGATTAAGACGGTCATTTCAAGGCGAATACAAAGGAACCGGACGATGCCACAGAATGAATCTATTAAACTTCCCCACCACAAAGAAAGCATAAAAATTCAAATACCACAAATTCCTTCCACTCCCATGGGTGGATAAGCTCAATCCCCACTTTCCACCTCAGTCTGTACTCCTCCCATCATCTTCCCTTGATGCACGGGTACTAGCAAAATCATATCACCTCGTCCAAAATGCCTTCCTGATAGCTCGAACTGACCAAGGAGACAACACTGATGGGATTGATAGAGCATGTCACACTGGCTACAACACTGATATACATATTGCTGAGAGATAATGTGGGAGACCCTGATGCTACAACATCCTAACATCCCCTGATAACAAAACCTTACAACCAAAACATCATACATCCAAACCTAAAAACCTTGCAACTGAGCAACTTTTAATAAAGGGTTAAAACTAACGTATCCCTTGGGGACACCCAGCAGACCTTCCTATCCTTGGACAGATACGGGAAAACAAAAAGGAAAGGTTAGAGGATTTTCAAGTACTTCTTCGCCAAAAGATAGTCGAATAGGGAAAGATGTCTAACATGATAGAACACTTGGCAGAGCTTCTACATACAGGCCTACACTACATCCTCATCCTAGATACATACATCAAGCATACACAGCAGAATCATCAGCAGAATACAGCTTTGATCCTCCTGTCTTTTCATAGTTCCTCAGAGCTCATCCTTCTCCCAAGAATGTAAAACCCACCTCTACCTCCCAGGACCAGCATGGGACTTGAATTGAATTTGAGAAAAGTAAACCTCCCTCTGACCTTTTCAGCAAGAACCAGCAACAGCAGATCTACAACATGGAAAACTGCAAAAAACTGCTTCTACCTGTCAGCAAGGAGGGTTTGCTTTAACTGAGCCTTAATAATTAATGGCAGTGCCTTCTAATCTAATCTCAAGATAAGATGTCCATGAGAACTAATCCTACACTTATCCTACATTGGTATCAGTCCAGTTTTAAATTTGCAGTCCACCCACCACCTTCTTCCCAATCCAATCCACCACAAACAAAAAGAGAATAAATAATCCACTTGGAATGCAGTGATTGATGTACACCTGGATTATACCAAAGGTAACACAGAAACTGGAAGCTCAGAAAGCTGTTATACATACAAGAGGGAAGGAAAAGAAAAAAAAAACAGACAATCTCCACTCCAATAAATAATTGGATAATTCTCATTAAGAGACCATCTGTTAAACCTATTCCACAGACATAAGACCCCACAGAACAAGGGCTTACATTCTACCCTAGCCCACCACTACTACAGCTTTCTTAAGAGGAGTGGCAACCATGACATTATTGAGACGTGCTACTGCATACTCCGTGCATACATTATAATTTATATATAATTTCCTCCTATAGCAGGGTTTGCCAGCAGGCTACACTGCTTGATCCTGACTACACTGATAATTTACCATCCCCATCATTCCTCCTCCCTATGGTATTCTACCCATTATGACCTACTGCAGATATGAGCAGATGAGACACAGTACAGTTTGTACCTGGCGCCAAATATGTCGAAATGGAGATGTCCGCATCTGCCAGTATCTGCCTCTCCAGTTCACTACCTCCTCGGGTATTTACCCTCTCAATAGTACTCCTAAGGGTAGCTAGGGGTGTATTTGTTTGTATATTATTTGTATATATGTTACATTGTGTTTATTTTTTTTTTTGCCTTCTTTTCTACTACTTTTTGGAAATTTTATCATTTATCCAAAATTTAGCTTTCCAAGAGGGCAATTGGCTGAAAACACAAGAAACACTGAGCGTCGGCTGATGCGATGCCTTTATACCAAGACCCAGCAGATGTGGGGAAGATCAGTGCGAGCCGTCAAGCCGGACCCTTGGATGAATCCGCGAGAAGGGGCTGCCTGACGACAGGACAACCCATTTCAGATGCTATCAGTGGGACATCTACATTTATGGTAGGTACAAAACTGTACTTTCCTTTTAATCTTATACACTGAACTTGTCTGGTTATTGCATGTGTATTTCATTATAAGTACTTGTATGTAGGCAACTTTGTGAAATGTTCTTTTTTTTTTCTTTTGCTTATGTCACTTTTGGTCAAGTCATTCTGGTCTGTAGCCTTGTATTATTTTGTAATGTAATGTTTATTGTCTGGTTAATTGCTTTGTATCCCCGGACTGCCCCTGAAATTTGTCCTAAAGTTCCAGTGCTCCAACCTCTTTTAATAAGTAAATAAACACAAATGATGTACATTATAAAGTAGCATTGACTTGTATTTTTGTGTGTTACAGTATAAATTTAAAATAATTCTAGCCTGTTTTGTGTCCTAGTGTGTTAACCAGCTGGTTTAAGGAAGTCAATTAGAATTTTTCCATTCTGTTTCCTGCGTCCTGGAAGTTTTTTTCTACCTTGCTTGAGTAATTTGTAGTTTCAGGCAGCCTGCTGGTGTAGTTGTGGCAGTATTGCACACATTACTTGTACTGTTTAAGTGGGTTTGAGTTGCTACAGGCTGTTCAACTAAAGGTGATTTGTGAGCCCTGTAGATTTTTCAGTTTTGGGTTGGAATTGTTCTTACAGTGGTTTTAGTGCCTTGCCCACTGCTCTGCTGCTAGAGGGAGGGTGATTGGCTGTTGTGATCCTGCTGATGCCTTTTTCCAGGGAATAAGTGGGCTCATTGCTAAGAAAACAAGTCACCAAAGCTGACAAAGCTTTAGGAAGTTGTGAAGTGGAAAGAGAAGCTGTTCCCTTTCTTCTTTCTTTGTCAAATATATAGAAGGGGTGGAGAGGCCAAGGCCAGCTGTGTGATTTTTGGAGAGGGGAATAAAGTATGCAGAGGCATTCACATCTTTAGATGGCTGTCTTCACATTTGACCAGGTGTATACCTTTCTGTGCTTCACTCCAGATGTAAAAGGGAAGCCGAATGTGGGAAGGGGCAGCACTTTAACAGGCAGTTTTTTTTTCTGGATAAAACATGGTATATACAATGCTGTGGAAATTTTTTGTACCCTTCTCCTGACTGATATCTTTCAACAATGAGATCCCTTTGATGCTTTGTAAGCTCTCTGCGAACCATGGCTTTTGCTGTAGCAGGCCACTGAGTAAATGTCAGGAAACTCCTACTAGGACAGCTGAACTTTATTTGGTGTTAATCGGAGTCTCTTTAATTGATGGCAGGTGTGTACCAAAGAAGACAATGCTGTAATTAAATTAAAAGGTGCTTCAACAGTAGTTTAAGGGTGTGCACACTTATGCAACCAGCATATTGTAGGTTTTTTATTTTTTATATTTTTTCCCCTAGCAGATTTGTTTGTTTTTCAATTGAATCGTACAGGTTATAGGTCACATTAAAGGTTGGAAAAGTTTTGAAATGATTTATTGTGGTCTCTCTCTTTTTTTTTTTTTTTTTTTTTATATCACAAAAACCTGGCATTTTAACATGTATGTGTATACTTTTTTATATCCACTGTAACTCTTGGTTAATCTCTCCTGTGTACCATTTGGTAAATTTGATCTGTTGGCAGCATGGAAGGAACCAGATGTAGTCGAATCTATTCCCCAGAGACTGATCAAGTTTTGGTATCGCCTAAAGTTCGCCTCCTTTTGCAGCACGGGTCCCGCAGTGGACGCCATGGTGGTGGCTGCTGCCAGTGAGAAGGAGATTGCTTAGGAGAACTTCTGTCCATCCCCCTAACAGGGAGATGTGAAATTGTTCGATCTCGCCGTTTGTTCTTGCACACGGGTTTGAGCCGATCCTCGGCTCCGAGTCGGCCACATCACCAGCTCAGCATCTTCGAGAAAGCTCGAGGCACAGTTCTATCCCATGATCCTCCTGTGCTAACCCTCCGATCTAGTTTGCCGCTAGCAGCAGATCGCATCATGAGAGGCTCTGGCCAGTATTTTTTCATTCTTTATACTATCCTTTTTGACGTTGTAGTTGTTAAAAGTAGTTAAAAAGTATATTAGTGTGTGAGTTTATTAGAGAGTGTGCTTTTCAATAGTTAAAGTAGTTTTAAATAGTTTAGTATTTTTTACCTTAGTTAAGGCCTTGTTGTAATTCTGTCAGGACTGACAGTAGGGTTTAAATTGTTAATTTCTGCCTTAACTTATTCTTCTCTTTTTATATATATTTAGAGAAGAATTATTCATACTTTTAGAAGTGTTATAGTGTGTTATTATATTTATATACATATATACATATAAGTGTGTTGTTAGTAATTTGTTTACTGGGCATTAGATAGTATGTCTGAAAAAGCCAAGTCAGGCTTTAAAAGGTGTCAGTGTGGACAAAAGATGTCCATTACTGATAACCATTCTTCCTGCGTCTACTGCCTTGGCCCTCTCCACTTGCAGGAAGACTGTTCCATCTGTCATTCCTTCAGTGGGAGGGTCATGCTAGAAAGGCGCAGGAAGTTGGTGGACAGAGGGTTATTAAAACCCGATTTTCAGGAGGCCCTGGATAAGACTGAACAAGTGTCCAAGTCTTCGAAGGGTTCCAAGTCTTCAAGAGTGTCGGAGCCTAAGTCCTCTGCTCTGAGCACCTCTTTTCAGATTCGGACACCGGCTCCTACACCACGGGGTCGGGTGTAGAATGCTTATCTCTGATCGAGACTCGGGTATTGGAGCCGGTATCGGAGGTACCACTGCCTTCAATCCTTCGCTCGATGACGGCTTCGGCCCCTGGGACCCGTTCTTAGAGGCCGCTTTCCGACTCCGACTTGGACCGAGTGGTATAGAAGCTAACGGAGAACTCGGCTCTGTCCAAATTAATCGAAGTTTCGTCCCAATTGGTTTCGAAACTCGAGGCTCTTCCCGCCCCTGAGACAAATCCTCCTCCGAGACCTGTAGAGTTGTTGGAGCCAGGAATCAGAGCCGATGATTGTAGAGCCCTCTGTGCCGAAGCCTCCAGTAGCGCCTCGGAACCAGCCGGGGAGTCTCGGAGCCGACTATCTTTCCTAGGTTCCGGGGCGGACAGTCGAACCGAACTTTCGGTTACGACTCTCCTCCTTGGGGCCTCGGTTCAGATCAGCTCGGATCCATCCTCAGGATCGGAGCCCATGGTCCCGGTTCCGGGGAAACTACCGGCTTCTTCGGAACTGATGGGATCCTTGGGCCCGGGGCACCGGTGCCTTCGACATCATGAGGAAGGTCTTGTCTGAACAGACGCATACGTCATCGGCATCTTCTTCTCCTCCCCCAAAGGGTCGAAGTTCTGCTTCTGTACAGTTGGTTCCTACCAAGCGTCGAGACCCAATGCCTCAGCCAGCCCCAGAGGGCACCCCTGGTTCCTCTGATGCCTCCCCAGAAGCCCCCTCTGAGGATGTACCGAGGAAAAGATTGTGCAAGAGGAGGCACATTGATTCCCCACAGGAATCTCTGACATCTGATACCGATTTGGATGAAGCAGAAGGGTCCCCACGGTCCCCCTCTGAAGATGTCTCTTTTGCTGACGTTTTGGAAATCTTGAAACAGAGGGGAGACTGGCAGACCCTTGCCCCTTCTGTAGACGAATCGGTATTGCTGAAGGCATTTGGGGCTCAACCTTCTACCTCCTGGGTGACCCCTCCTTTTGACGAACTCCTGGACCTGATGGCGCGAAGGGCGTGGGAGACACCTGATACAGTGGAACCGGTCCCCCGCAGACCCAACAGGTATATCACGGCCCCTCAAGACAAAAGCTTTCTGACTAAAGGAGTGCCAGTGGAGACTATGGTGGTGGTGGCAGCCACTAAGAAGGAAATGTCCGAATCATCTTCCTCTGTTCATCCTCCTAATAAGGATTCTAGGATGATGGACAGATATGGGAAGCGAGTGTTTAGTTCTGCGACTTTTTCCATGCGATCGCTGAACTACCTTACGCATTTCACGCGTCTACAGAGAGATCTCCTCAAGGAACTGGGAGATGCTCTCCAGGGCAATACAGATGCTGCTGTCTCCGAGAAAGTGACAGCACACCTTAACACCCTCAACTCCATAGTTAACTCGTCCATGAGGCTCATTTCATATGCAGCCGAAGGTTCGAGTAGGGCGGCAGCCTCAGCAATTGCTCTGAGGAGACGATCCTGGCTGCGCCTATGCTCCTTTGCGGAAGCCTTCAAGTCTTCCTTTGCTAACGCCCCTTTTGATGGTGCCTCACTGTTTGGTCCCAAAGTAAAGGAGACTCTCACTAGGTGCGAGCAAGAAGGGAAGACCCTGTCTGCCGTAGGGGTCCGTTTTTCCGCCCCATCTAGACCATACCCCAAAGGGCAAAGAGGCGGAAACATGTGGTTCCGAAAGACTAAGGGATCCTTTCAGCCCACGCAGAGTGATGCCCCCTCCAGAGGCAGAGGAGGGGGAAGAAATGGAAGATGCCGTCCAGGCGGCAGAGGGGGTCCGCAGAATCAGGGCGACAGAGATATGTTCTCTGGGAAGCCCTTTCAGCACTCCTGAGTGCATGCCCGGCTGTCCTACTCTGGAGGCAGTCTGGGGTCGTTTGGCTTTATACCCAGTGGCCTGGCTAAATCTTACATCGGATTCCTGGGTAAAAAGCATAGTTACCAGAGGCTACACTATTCCATTTATAAAAATTCCACCTGCCCCCAAAAAGCTCCCAGATGTTCCACCCAGTCTGCGAGACCAGGCAGCCGTAGAAATAAAAAGGCTGCTTGAAAACAATCATCCAACCAGTCCTGGTGGACCAGAAAGGATCCGGAACTTACTCAAGGTTCTTTTTAGTTCCAAAGAAAACCGGGGACTGGAGGCCAATTTTGGACCTCAGCAGACTCAACACTTTCGTGAAAAAGGAAAAGTTCCGGATGGTCATGCTACAGTCGATCCTTCCTTTCCTACAGGACGGCGACTGGATGTGCTCTATAGATCTCAAAGACGCGTACTACCATATCAAGATGGCCAGTGTGTCCAGAGATCACCTGCGCTTCCGGCTGGGAGCCAGTCACTTCCAGTTTCGTGCTCTGCCCTTTGGCCTCGCCTCAGCCTCCAGGGTGTTCACCAAATGCATGGCAGTAGTAGCTTCTCACCTGAGACAAATGGGATTCCGAGTGTTTCCTTACCTAGATGACTGGCTCCTGTCCGCCACCACCTAGTATCGTCTTGTGCAAGCCAGGGATTACACCATCAACCTTTGCTCCTCTCTGGGCATAAGTCAATTTTGGAAAAATCTGTCTTATCACCCTTACAGCGTATCTCATTTATAGGGGCAGCGTTAGACACTTCCCTGGCTCAAATCAATCTCCCCCCACTAAGAGTATCAGCCCTCAGAAATCAAATTTCTACTCTTCTTCAGAGCAAGAGAGTCCCTGCTCAACAAATCTTGAGAGTACTAGGAATGATGGCAGCCGCTCTTATCGTAGTTCCCCTAGGCAGGATGCATATGAGGATCCTTCAATGGATGCTATTCGCTCAGTGGTCGTACCTACAGCTTCCACTATCTCACAAGATCTTAATCACAAACTCCTGCAAACGGGATCTCCTATGGTGGATGCACAGTCAGGACCTAACAGTAGGCCGACCGTTTGTGTTGCCCAGTCCTATAGCTACTTTAACCATGGACGCTTCCATGATAGGTTGGGGGGACGTTTTCAGGGAAGAACAGTCCAAGGTCAATGGTCCAACTTGGAGTACAACCTGCAAATCAATGTCCTAGAGCTGAGGGCAGTGTTTCTTGCGTTGCAACACTTTCACAAGTCCTTACCTCTGGGAACAGTGACAGTTCAGACGGACAACATGTCAGTAGTCTGGTACATAAACAAACAAGGAGGAACCAGGTCTTCTCCATTGTGCAGAGAGGCCGTCAGGATTTGGCAATGGGCTGTGTCTACCGGACGCTTTCTGATAGCAACGCACATCCCGGGGACATCCAACGTCATTGCGGACAGGTTGAGCAGAGCCATCCTGTTGCCCCACGAGTAGTCCCTCAGATCTCAAGTCGCGGAAAAGATTTTCCACAGATGGGGCCAACCTTGCTGCGACTTATTTGCATCCCCATTGAATGCCAAATGCAGAAGCTACTTTGCCCTACTACCCCCTCCGGGGGGTGCCCCCAGGGACGCACTTGTGCACAATTGGCCCCCGGGTCTCCTTTACGCTTTTCCCCCTGTTCCGCTAATTCCCAAATTCCTGCAGAAAGCCAAACGTCTGGAAAGGACCATAATTCTGATAGCCCCATTCTGGCCTTGACAAATCTGGTTCCCCTTCCTTCAAACTCATCAGGTGGAGGAACCGTGGATTCTGGACCCAGTGCCAGATCTGTTGACACTTGTCGGGAGTTCCTTACACATCTCTCAAGTCCCTCAAACTGACAGCTTGGCTGCTCCACTTCCCATCTTAGCCAGGTCAGATTTATTGTCCCCTGCAGTACAACACATAATTGTATCTTCCCACAAGCCATCCACAAGGAAGCTATACAACAGCAAATGGAAACGTTTTGCGTACTGGGCCTCGCAGCAGGGTATAGATCCGTCAGGGGCTCCAGTACACAAGATTTTAGAGTTTCTTTCGACACTTTTTCATGAAGGAGCATCGACTTCCACGATAAGGGTACAACTTACGGCTATATCTAATTTTCATGTTGGCCAGGGAGATAGTTCCCTCATGTCCCACAGACTTTGCAAAGCCTTTATGAAAGGTACTTTTCACCTCCGCCCCCCCCTTTCGTAATCCAGTGGCCCCATGGAATCTTAACCTGATGTCATCACAGCTCATGTTGCCCCCATTCGAACCAGCCGCCACAACCCTTCTTAAATTTTTATCGTGGAAGACACTTTTTCTGGTTGCCATCACTTCCGCCCGGAGGGTTTCAGAGTTGCAGGCGTTATCTGTCTGGCCCCCATATATGATATTTCATCCAGATAGGGTAACATTGCGCACCAATCCATCCTTCCTTCCAAAGATTTGTTCGGTCCAAAATTTTAATCAATCGATTGAACTACCCACCTTCTTCAAAAAGCACTCCAGTAAGTTGGAATACATGCTGCACAAATTAGACGACCACAGTCAGCTGAGATTTTACTTAGGACGAAGGAATACAGAAAGTCAGACCAACTGTTTGTATCATATGCTGACCAAAGGAAGGGAAAGGCAGTAACAAAAGTTACTTTATCAAAATGGCTCTCAGACCGTATAAATTTCGTATATTCAGAATCAAAGCAACAACACCCTTTAAACCCAAGGCTCATTCTATGAGAGCGATTGCTACTTCTTTAGCCCATACCACCCGCTTGCCATTAGATACCATTTGTGCGGCGGCAACTTGGGCAAAACCACATACTTTCATCGCTCACTACAAATTAGATAAAAACTCCAGAGACAGGGTGACGTTTGGTTCCACTGTTCTCAGGAATGTTCTCCCGTGAGCCACCCAGGATAAAGGAGCTAGGGATGCTACCCGTGTGTAAGAACAAACGGCGAGATCGAACAATTTCACATAAAGAAGTTATGTTCTTACCATAACGTTCCATGTGAATTGTTCATCTCGCCTTTGTTCTTACATTCCCCCTCTCCATCCCCCATCCTGCGTTCTCGAAGAACGGGTAAGACTGCAATGTTAAGTTGTCGATCTCGCCTTCATTCTTGCTTGATGGGTTCGGAGCCGATCTCCTCGCCCGACTCGTACTACTTTAGCTTCGAGAACTCCTTTGACCAGCGCGAGGGAGCCCCATGTTCCATGAGGCAAGGCAGGAAGTACCCAGATCCGTTTCGCCTCGCTTGGGAGGTCTTGTTTTTACCAGATTCTGGTTAGTAATTCACATTTGTGACTTTTAAGCCCCTTTTAGTTAAAAACTTTTTGTCTTTGATAGTTTATCTTTAAATTTAACTTTTCTGACAGAAATCCCTGTCTCTTTTAATTTTTTAGTCAGTTAATTTCCCTGTCCCATCCCCCCCCCCCTGTTAGGGTGTGTGTGTTGGTATTTTTTACTAAATACCTTTTGGTATTAGTTTAATTTAATTGGACTGGTGTGTGTGTGTTTTGTTAGACACCATGTCTAAAGAGAGGGTTTCAGGTTTTAAGAAGTGTGACTCGTGCTGTCAGAAGATGTCTCTGACAGACGGTCACACTTCTTGCCTGTACTGTTTAGGCCCTCTTCACCTGCAGGACTCCTGTGCTATTTGTCACTCCTTCAGCCAGTCCTGCAGGAGAGAAGGAATAAGTTGATTCTCAGGGGTCTTAAGCGGAGGGCTCTCCGGCTAAGTCGGCCCCACAAAATCAACTAAATCTGCCAAGACCCAGGCTTCTGTTTCTAAGCCTGTGCCTCGGCTCCGACTTTCGTATAAGTGAGAATCATCCGGCTGGAGCGATTCTGATCCACTAAGCTTCGGCTCCGATGGCTATCGGTGCGAATCTGCTGACCACTGTGGGGGTTCCAACCCGACACCCGCGTGGCAGTGGCATATCGGTGTGGGGCTCATCGGCTCCGACACCCATGTGGCACAGGCATCGGTGTCGGCCCGATCGGCTCCGACACCGTTTTGGTGGCTGTATGGCTGGAGCCGATTGATTGAGACGTTCTGTCGGCTCCGGAAGTCGGTGCCGACAGGATCTGTATCGGCTCCGATGGCCCATTCCAGGAAGAGGTCGAGGTCTCCTTCCTTGGAGCGATACTTTCGGCCCGACCTCGCCTCTTCTATCGGGCCGAGCCATCTGAGCCGATCTTCAAGGTCATCCAGGTTGTCAGATCATGACCTCGAGAGAGTGGTCAGTAGATTGCTCAAGTCACAGGTACTGGCCCAAATGCTACACAGTCCGTCTCAGCAGGCGACTGTTGGTCCACACCGTTACAGTTCCTCCTTCAACTCTACCCCAGAGCTTGGAGTTGGAGTCTTCGGTTTGGTTACTGCTACGGCTGGAGGGCGGATACCCCTTCTGTTCCTTCAGCCCCTACTCTTATCTCCTCTTCCTTAGAGGGATTAGTGGTCGGGCTTCCATGGTCTCCTCCGAGGGGTGAGTGGCATCGGACCCTTGTCCGAGCCCACTCTTCCTTGGAGCCTCGACCTGCCTGGTGAGCTCGGCTCCGACATCTGCCTCGGAGACTTCCCTTCGGTGGCCCTGGAGTTCCTAGCTCTTGGGCGGGGCCTCTCGGATCTGCCTGGGAGGGAGCATTGAGGTGATGAAGAGTGTACTGGCCACTAGTATCAGTCAGCAGTCTCTTCCCGTAGCTCCTCCCTCTATTGTACCTGTTGACATCTCTGCCACTACTCTTGCTACAGGACCCAGAGATCCTCCGCCTCAGGTTTCCCCATTGGGAATTTCCCCTCTTCGAGGATTCTCCTGATGTTTGGGAGATCCTCCTAGGAAGAGGACTGGAAGCATGTAGACTCCCGAGTCTGTCACTTGGATACTGACTTTGATGAGTCAGAGGGATCCCTAGATCCCCTCTGAGGATGTCTCCTTCTCAGACATCCTAGAACTCCTGAAACAGAGGGAAACTGGCCCACCAACAATCCCTCTGAGGATGAGTCAGTATACCTAGAGGCGTTTGGATCTCGGCCCTCCACCTCCTGGGTGTCTCCGACCCCTTGATGCAGGTTATTGCTCGAAGGCGTGGACAGCTCCTGACTCTGTAGAGCCAGTCCCTAGGAGGCCTTCTAAATTTATAACTGCCCTAGTGACAAACTATTCCTTACCAAGGGTGTCCCCTGATGCCATGGTAGTGGCTGGCCACCAAAAGGAACTTGCAGATCCTTCTGTGCCCGTCCATCCTCCTAATAAGGACTCTAGGACCATGGATAGGTGGCAAGCGGATGCTTTCCTCAGCGACCTTTGCTATCGTTAAGCTGAATTATCTTTGTCACTTCACCAGACTCCAGAGATATCCTGAAGGAGCTGGGAGAGGTAGTTCAGGATCCTACAGCTGCAGGGGCCCAAGAAAGATTGCTTCGCAGCTAGGAACCCTCAATTCCATTGCTAACTCCTCCATGCGGCTAATATCTTATGCTGCTGATGGGCGAGCCGAGTAGAGCACAGAGCACAGGTGCTTAGGTTAGGCGCTGGCCCTGGCTGTATGTATTTCTTTTTTTGGATCCTTTAAAGTCCTTCACAAATTCTCCCTTTGATGGGTCAGCTTTGTTTGGCCCTCAGGTGAAGAAACCTTGACCAGGTGTGAGCAGGACTGGCAAGACTCTTTCTGCTGTTGGAGTCCGTTTTCCACCCCTTCTAGGCCTTATCCCAAAGGACAGAAGGGTGGGAAGATGTGGTTCCGTAAATCCCAAGGAGTCACGCGGATTCACGTGGTCAGTTTACCCCTAGAGGCAGAGGAGGTAACAACAGGCAGCGCTCTAGAGGCAGAGGGGTCCAAGAACCAGGGCAACAGGAGTCTCTTCCTGAGCAGCCCTTTCAGCATCCCTGAGGTGTTGCCCGGCTGTCCCTCCTTGGAGGCAGTATCACGGGAAGACTATCACTGTACCCAGAAGCCTGGCATTCCCTCACTCAAGACAGATGGGTACAGTCGATCATATCCAAGGGTTACATAATTCCTTTCGAGGAAAGTCCCTTTCCCTCAAGTTCCCTTCCAGATGTACCACCGGTCTAAGGGACATTGCAGAGTTAGAAATCAAAACTACTGCAAAAAGAGCCATTCAGCCAGTTACACTAGACCATTCAGAGCCGGAATCTACTCAAGGTTCTTTTGGTCCCCAAAAGGCGGGAGACTGGAGACCAATATTGGATCTCAGCAGACTCAACAAGTCTGTCAGGAAGACAAGATTCGAATGGTCACTCTTCAGTCAATTCTGCCCTTCTTACAGAAGGACAACTGGATGTGCTCAATAGATCTTCAGGATGCGTACTATCACATCAAAATTCACAGGCGCTCCAGGAGATTTCTCCGCTTCGGCTGGGGTCCAGTCATTTCCAGTTCAGAGCCCTGCCCTTTGGTCTCACTACAGCCCCAGAGTGTTCACCAAATGCATGGCAGTGGTCACGGCTCACCTGAGACGTCAAGGATTCCAGGTGTTTCGTGACGACTGGCTCCTGTCAGCCACCACCAGGCATCAGCTTATACAAGCCAGGGATTACACAATAGACCTTTGTTCTCATTTAGGCATCTCGATCAACTTGAAAAGTCATCCTTATCGCCCTGCCAGTCTATTACCTTCATAGGCAAACTTAGACACTGTTAGGATGTCAGCTACCCTTACAGAACAAAGAGTTTCAGACATTCAGACTCATGTCAGGATCATTCTGGCCAGCAAGAAAGTACAGGCCAGAATGGTTCTAAAGGTATTAGGTCTCATGGCTGCGGCCATTACTCTTCTTCCCTGGCTCGATTCTACATGCCTCCTTCAGTGGATGCTGTTCACACAGTGGTCATACCAGCAACTCCTATCGTCACCAGATTCTGGTGACACAGACATGCAAAGAACATCTTGCTTGGTGGATCACATCGTCTCAGGTTCACCAAGGCAGGTGCTTTGTACCCCGTCCTCGATAGCCACTGTCACCACGGATGCCTCCCTGATCGGGTGGGGGTCATTATCAGGGCAGGATGGTTCATGGGGCGTGGCGAGTACCATCTGCACATAAATGTCCTGGAGATGAGAGCAGTGCTTTTGGCGTTGCAAGCCCTCAGCGACTTTCTTCCCGTAGGGACAATTGCAGTCCACACAGACAACATGTCTGTAGTGTGGTATATCAACAAACAGGGCGGAACCAAGTCCTACCTTGTGCCGAAGCGCACAGACTATGGCAATGGGCGATCTCCTCTCATCGGTTTCTGGTAGCAGCGCGCTATCCCTGGGAAAACCAACATTCTAGCGGACAGATTGAGCAGAGCTATTCTCATGCCTCACGAGTGGTCTCTCAAACAATCCGTGGCGGAAGAGATTTTTCTGGAATGGGGTTAGTCCATGTTGCGATCTTTTGCTACTCCCCAAAACAGCAAATGTCCAGACTTCTTCAGCCTCTTCCCTCTATCAGGCCATCCCCAGAGATGCTCTGACCCAGGATTGGCCCCAGGGACTTCTTTATGCCTTCCCTCCATTTCCTCTGATCCCTCAGGTGATCCAGAAAGCTACCGTTTTGAGAGCCAAATTGATTCTCATTGCCTTACTGGCCTCGACAAGTTTGGTTCCGTTCCTCCATCATCATCTTTTGGTGCAGCCGTGGCATCTGGACCCAGTGCCAGATCTACTGATTCACCAATCCGGTCAGCTGCACCGGTCAATCCCTTCTCTCAACCTCACAGCATGGTTGCTCCACTTCCTTCCTAGCCAGGCTTCCTTTGATCTCTAACCCTGTTAGAGATATCATAATAACTTCACTAAAATCCTCTACCAGGAGGATTTACGACAACGAGCAAATGGAAGCGTTTCTCTTATTGGGCTAAGGCCCAAAATATTGATCCTTTTACTGCCCCTGTTCAGGCAGTTCTAGACTTCTTAGCAGAGATTTTTCATGCAGGCTCCTCTTCTTCCACAGTCAGAGTTCAATTGGCTGCTATTTCTAATTTTCATGTTGGGATAGCAGATCATAATATTATGTCCCATAGGCTCTGCAGGGCCTTCTTGAAAGGAATTTTCCTACTAAAGCCTCCAATCAGGAATCCTCCTCCTCAGTGGGATCTAAATTTAGTGCTGACATCCTTGATTCTTCCCCTTGAGCCAGCTGTTTCTTGTTCCCTGAAATATCTTTCTTGGAAAACTTTATTCCTAGTGGCTATTACATCTGCCAGGAGGGTGTCTGAACTTCATGCTCTTCGGTTCGACCCCTATTTGGTTTTCACAAAGACAGAGTATCTTTGAGAACTAATCCATCGTTTTTACCTAAGGTCGCTTCAAAAACAATCTGAATCAATCCATTGATCTCCCTGTATTTTTCCTAACTATTCAGATAGAGCTGAACAAAGCTACATTATCTTGACGTCCACCGTCAGCTTAGATATTATTTGGACAGAACAAAAAATTTAGGAAATCTGATCAACTTTTGTTTCCTATGCGGATAATAAAAAGGCCTTCCTGTTTCTAAAGTGACTTTGTCCAGATGGCTTTCTTGGTCATCACTGAAATTTATCGATCAGGGGAAAACAGCTGTGCTCAAAACCAAAAGCACATTCAACTAGGAGTTTAGCTACTTCTGCAGCTTTTCAAGCTAGACTGCCTTTGGACACTATTTGTGCAGCGCCACTTGGGCCACTCCTCACACTTTTGTTTCCCATTACAAATTGGACTTGGCCTCCAGGGACAGAGCCAGTTTTGGCTCTACAGTCCTCAAGAGTTTGTTCCATTGAGCCACCCAGGATAGAGGTGCTAGGACGGTCCCATCAAGCAAGAATGAAGGCGAGATTGACAACTTAATATTAGAAGTTATGTTCCTACCATAACGTTCCATGTTAGTTGTCTTCTCGCCTTCTTTCTTGCACCCTCCTTCCCCTGGCCTGGACAGACCTTGTACAAGAAACTATTATGCTAAAGACCATTCTAACCTGGTCCTTTTCCATCTGTAAGTTTCTTCTTCCTTTGGGAAGTATTTTTATGCTTGGTGTTATTGCCCTTTTGTCAACAAACGAGATCTGGGTACTTCCTGCCTTGCATCATGGGATATGGGGCTGCCTCGAGCTGGTAAAAGGAGTTCTCGAGCTAAAGCAAGTGCAGTGAGCCGAGGGATCGGCTCCGAACCCATCAAGCAAGAAAGAAGGCGAGAGAAGACAACTAACATGGAACGTTATGGTAGGAACATAACTTCTTATTCGGGTTCAGTCTTCTCTAGATATTGTTATTCTTGAGCTTCCTAGTGTACATCAGGGATGGCATATTTTCTCTTCTATTGATGACAAGTATCAGACAGTGTGGTTGTGTTTTTTTTATGCGCTTAGGGCGCAGTAACTAGTGGGATTCTTCTGGTGTTAGCAAACTAGATCTGAGGGTTAGCACAGGAGGATCATGGGATAGAACTGTGCCTCGAGCTTTCTCGAAGATGCTGAGCTGGTGATGTGGCCGACTCGAAGCCGAGGATCGGCTCCGAACCCGTGTGTAAGAACAAAGGCGAGATGAACAATTCACATGGAACGTTATGGTAAGAACATAACTTCTTTTTCGTGGTGTTGGAAAGATTTGGAAAGTGGGTATATGCTTTTAGCAACCTTTGTCCTTGGGGCACCAAATTATTTGGTTCATGTAACATGCTTGCTTCCAGAGGAATTTGACTAAAGAGCTATTTAAAATATGAGCTTAAATATCTCTAGACAGACCAGCCACAATTGAAAGGTTTAAATATATTTAATAATAAATGATAAAAGAACAATATGTTTTCACAGTGACATCAGAGTTCAAAATCACATGAAATATTTAAAACAACATTTCAGGGCAGTCTCAAATAAATGCAGAAAACATCCAAACAAATCTTTACTGTATTGCTTACTGAATCTAAAAGAAATTACTGTGCCCCATACTTCTCAACTGTACAGATTTCTGCAGAATGTCCAGATTTTTGTCTCCTATGTTTGGTGTGTTCCTCCTAAAACCTGTGCTTTTCTGGCAAATAGCTGAGGATTGAAGTCATTAAGTAATAAGTTCATAGGTAGGTACTAGGCTATCGGCCCTAGGGCCTATACAAGCCTAGCCAAAAAGGTACCATGACTTTCACCACCCAAGAAAATTATTTTCCTGTGCCCTTGTCGAGCAGAGTCACAGAGGTGATCCCCGGGGTGAATTTCCTATTTCCCTTCCAATCATAAAGATTTTTCTTCAAGAGTGCTAATTAGGAGCTTTGTTTGATATAGATAAGTAGTTTGTTCCAGAGTATGGGAAGTCTCTGGGACAGGAATCTATCCCTCCAGCATGTTCTGTTTGTTGTGGTGCCAATGTTTAGGTCCCTAGAGCATGTAGCTCAGAGGGATTGGGATTTCTTTAAGTGAAGCGTATCCAGCAGCTCTGGGTTTGACATAGCTTTGTATGTTGGGCAGAGATTGCCTCTGAGTAGGTGATATGCGATGGAGTAAAGCTGGAGTTTTTTGAGATGGTCTGCATAGGGCATCTGTTCGAGGCCGGTAATCCTGTTTGTGAGGTATTTCAGCGGCCTTTCCAGTTGTTGTAGATGTCTTGTGAGGTACATACCAAAAGAGGCTTTGTACTCTATAATGGGTCTAATGAGTGACGAGTAGAGAGGAACAATGACCTCTTTTTTTTTTTTTTCCTGGATGAGAAACCTTTTGTGATGAGGTGTGCCATGTAGAAGGATTTCCTGACTACTGTGGCGTTGTGATTATCAAAGGAGAGACTACTATCCACCTGTGTCCCAAGGTCTGTTATCACACTTTCGGTGTTAAGTAGACTACCACCTATGTGGTATCTCATCGGTACAGAGTTTTTACCAAAGGGGATGACAGTGCACTTTTTGGCGTTGAGCTTGAGGCCATGGTTTTGACACCAGGCATCTGTCTCAGTGAGGCCCTTTTGTAGGATGTCCACATCATTGGGAGTTTAATTATGGCTCCTAGTTTGCAGTCATCTGCGAACTTCGTTAGCCAAAGACCTTCTGTGTTAGCCTGTACTTCAGAAAAGTAGATACCAAACAGGAGAGGACCCAGGACTGAACCCTGTGGTACTCCACTTGTCACTGGTCTGAAGTTGGATTTGGAATCTGCTGCTTTCACAGTGTGGGTTCTGTCAGTGAGCCAGTTGGCAACCCATCTTGTGACATAGGGATTTATACCTAGTTTAGTGAGTTTATCTATTAATTTGATAGTGGGTGATTATGTCAAAAGCCTTGGCGAGATCTAGATAGGCTGTGTGAACCACCTTACCCTTGTCTACGGCTTTGGTGAAGCAATCCGGTTTAGGAGACATGCTCTGCCTTTTACAAGCCCGAACTGGGTGGGGTCCAGAGTTTGGAGATTACCAGTGTCTTTGTTTATAAGTTCCATGATGATACGTTCTATGGCTTTGCAGACCAGGCACGTTAGGCTAACTGGGTGGTAGTTCCCAGGGTCTGTGGTGGCTCCCCTTTGTGGAGTGGGATAACCGTTGCTGTGTGCCATTCAGTGGGGGCACAGCTTGAGATGAGGCTATGATTGAACATGGTGCTTGGGTGAGGTGCCAGTTCATTCTGTAGTTCTAGAATGCAGCCTGGGATGTTGTCAGGTCCCATGGTTGTTGTGTTCTTAGCTTTGGAGACTGTGGTTTTTACCTATGCAGCCGTGATTACAGGAACTTTGCATTCTTCCTGTATAGAGATGGGCCCTTTAGGGGGTGGGGGGTAAAGTTAGTACTGAACCTGTCTGCCAGGATGTTGGCAATATCAGTTGGTTCTGTATATTTAGTGCCATTGTGCTGTAACTCAGAGTAGATCTGAGTGTTGCCATTGAGATTCTTGACATAACTATAGAATGCTTTGTGGTGGTCTTTAGAGTCGGTGGCGATTTTATTTTCATAACTAGCTTTGGAGGATTTTATGAGGGATCTTAGCTTCTTACTGAGGCTGACCAGGGAGTTCTTCCAGTCATGGGATTTTACTCTTTTTTTTGCAACAGTTTTTCTTCTGTTGTAGAGTTTGTTTATGGCAGAGGACCACCAGATTGGCTTCCTTTTTTTGGAGGATAGCATATTGATTCTGTCAAGGATAGCACGATCCATGCACTTGTGTAAGTGCTTATAAAGTGCATTTGTGTAGGATTGAGCAGTTGTACCTCTATTGTCCGTCTGCATGGGTGTCGTGAAGTTTGCCACTTCTGTCTTAAAAAGTGTGAGGTTGGCTTTGGAGAAATTTTTACGGTGGCTTTCCTAATGGGGGCGAGATGTGGATGTCTAGGCTGACTAGCTTGTGGTCAGATCTGACCGACGAGGAATTGACCTCTGGTGTGGAATACCGGTTGCCCATGTTGGCAATGACCAGGTCAAGGATATTGCTGCCCCTGGTGGGGGTGTGGATACAGGAGTAGTTTTCCCAGTTAATGGTAGGGTAGTTGAAATTGTCCATTATTAGGGAGTTGGGTTGTACCCTAATATTTTCCATTGTATCAAGAAACGAGAAGTTGAACCCTGGGGGCATGGTGGGGGATCTGTAGCAAGTTACAGTTTGGATTGCAGTCTTGCCCAGAGTTGGTTGCAGTTGGATAATCTCGGATGCATTATATTGAGCAACAACCCTGGAGGTGTGGGTATCCTTAATGAATTGAACACACCTCCACCTTTAGTGTTTCGGTCCAGGTTAGGTGGCCGAAAGGTGTGGTATGAATTATAGCCTGGTAATGCAGGGGTGCTCTTTGGAGCCTTGAACCAGGTCTCTGTCACTGCACAGATGTCGATGTTGTACATTTTAAGGAGTGCCTCGAGTGAATGCATTTTGAGGTTTAGACTTCTAGCATTGAGTAGCATTAACCTCAGATTTTGCTTGCTTGTACCCATTATGGTGGTGAATTTGTCATTTGAACCTTGCCTAAAAAAGGCACTATAGGGGTGGCAAAAGCTTTAGCCAGTATCCAGCATCCCAAGGGCGACAGGTGCAGGCCATCTGTGGCAAAGTATCGTGGTCCATCAATCATGTCAATCTAGGCAGACAGATACTGGATCCCCTTAGAATGACACCAGAAGCTTAGCCAGTTTTGTCCTTGTACTGTGGTATCATTCTGGGTGATGGCAGGATGCTACTCAGGGCTAGGGTCATACGTGCCTGGGCTACTAGATCGGAGAGCTCTTCCATGTCTCTTTTCATGTAGTCCAGGGAGGTACGTCTTAGGTCATTCACACCAACATGGACAATGACGGAGTCATATTTGCACTTGTTGTGGAGTGACTTGTGTGCGTGCATTATGTGGCGGATCCTGGCACCAGACAGGCAGCTTACAGTAACTTTCCTCCTGATTTAGCTTGGTGAGTGGAACATCAGTGTGCCTGACTATAGAGTCACCTGTGACTAGAGTGTTGGGTACGTTGTTATGCCTTATTGGCTGTGAGTTTGTGGGCTGTGTGTCATTTGGGTTGTGTTGGGGATGAAGGTTGCATGCGTTTCTGCTTTGGAGGTCTCTCTTGAGCAGATTTTTAGTGAGAGCCTCTGCAAGTGTAGGTGTGTGTTTTGTGTTGCTATGTGTGTTTTGGTGGTGTAGGTTTTGAGGGACTATGTGATGTGTGGTGTGGTGCAAGTGTTTACCTTCTCCTCTTGACTGTGTAGTCCAGTCTTGGATGAAGAGAGCTTTGCTTCCAATTTGGCTATATAAGTGCATGTCTCACAGGTTGTAGTGTTGGGTGGTAGGAGGGAGAGGGTTGTCTTGTGTACATGAGACGATTGCTGCATTGCCCCCAAGATGCCCAGATTAATCAGGTAGACAGGAGAAAACACCGGGAGCTGACCCTTAGACATGCCTGGATAGGTGCCTATTTATTAAGTACTAAAAACAGTCTCCCTCTAGACAAGTGAGGAAAGTTGAGTGCTGTAGTAATTTCTAGCTTATTTAGTGCTTACAACGAGTTCTGAACAAGTGCTGAGCTCAAACCGATTTGAGTGCTAAAATTAAAAAAACTGGCTGGTTCTAAGGGAAAATTTGAAGAGCAGACTTTATAATGACAAACGTTTGAGTTTAAGACTCCACATCCTTCAGCAAATTCATGCTAATGCAAAACCTATTATTCTATCAACTTTCTAAGTTTGTAAGAGCAATATTTAAAATCTGTCCCTATTTGCCCCCTCCCCCCCACCATTTTAGGCTTTGTCCAGATTTTTTGCTCTAAAAGGTTGAGTGGTATGCTGCACCGTAGTTAACTTGCTTACAGAGCAAGCAAGGCAGGTGTGGTGAGTGGGTTTTCCCAGCTGATGCTGTCAGGTCAAAGACAAAAATACAAAATGCAGTCACTCTCTGAGAGTTCTTAATATCAAATATTACTGCTGGGTTAGCTTGTAGGATGGCATCACTTTTTGTCACCTGACTTTAGTTCCCAAGCTAACCCCCCCCCCCATTGCTGGAAACTACCAGCATTTACCGTCTCCTGGTGAAAACACATAAACAAGGACTTCTCTTACATCCAAGGCAAATGGTGGAAGTCACAAAATTTACATTCCTCAACGTGTAAAGACAGTACAAAAAATGTCTATTTATAGACATTGTGTTACTGCACTGAAACTGAGAGAGAACATCTTTTGTTTATGGCCCAGCTATAAAATAGCTTAACCTCAACTATTCTTCTGAAGTTTTGCAAGTTAATCTCCTCCTGTGTTTGTCTCCATTGTTAAACACTTACAATAGTGTATAAAAATATTCCTTCAGCACAGGTCAATACAATATGACCTACAGTTCTAATACATTTGTAACACAGGCATATGAATCATGTTGATATTCACAAATTACACAAAACCAATGACTGCCAGCTCAAGCTATCTGGAATTTTGTATTTCCTTTTGTTACGTTTCTGTATAAATCATATTAATATGCACAAATGACATACACCATCCTTCAAAAGGCTACTTAAAACATACCTCTTCACCAACCATCTATGAACCTGTAATTGACCCCCTGAAGCCTCGTCCGCTTACTGTTTCTGCTCCCCATCTGTCCTGGACAACACAAACACCACCATCTAACTATACCAATCCATGTGTGAGCAATAACCTGTATATGAGTGTATGTGTGTGTGTGTGTGTGTATATATATATATATATATATATATATATATATATATATATATATAGATTATATCGAGTGTGTGTGTGTGTGTATGTATATGTGTGTGTGTGTATATATATATATATATATATATATATATATATATATATATATATATATATATATGTATGTATATATGGTTCTATATAGCGTTGTTGCCTCACAGTAAGACGCTGTCCGGTTCGACTCTCAGCTAGAGCGTCTTCTGCATGGAGACATGCGTGAATGGGCATTCCTTCGTTGAAAGTTGTGCGTCAGGGCTGGCAACTCTGTATGTAAAAATCAACTGCCAATCATTAGCGGACCGGAGTTCCGCTGTGGCGACCCCTAACCAGGAAAAAACGAAAGACACAACAAATATATATGTATGTGGCGACCCCTAACCAGGAATATATATATATATATATATATATATATATGTGTGTGTGTGTATATATATATATATATATATATATATATATATATATATATATATATGTATATATGTATATGTATGTGTATATATGTATGTGTATATATATATATATATATATATATATATATATATATATATATATATATATATGTATATATATATATATATATATATGTATATATATATATATATATATATATATATATATATATATATATATATATGTATGTATATTCTTGCATGTATATTTGCTTGAATGTATATATGGAAAACTTAAACCTTTATATACTCTTACTTAGTTGTGAAATATCTTGCAATGCCCTGCCAGGTTCTTATCTACTCTCATTGTATATTCTGTGCACTTGTATTTTTAACCAAAAGAGGGAATATCCTCTTATTGTATACTAACCGCTGTAAAGTCTACCATCTGTATGCTACTACTCTGTAATGTCTCTCTTGTAAATTTTTCTTCTCTCTATAAACTTATGGAGTTTTTCTCCCCAGGACACCGCTGAAAACGGCCACTTGTCCAGTCAGACTATCCTGGCAAACAAATGTTAAATAATAATAATAAAAAAATAATTATTTACAAAATTCCAGCTAGCTGGGCTGGCAGTATCTCCTTTTGTTACAGGGTGCATGGATTTTGCCCCTGAAGGTTTGCAATGTGGGGTGTGTGTGTGTAGTGATTGTTGTAACAGAAAAATGTGGACCACAGTACACAGATAAAGGGACACATGCTCGATGCCTGTGCATTTCCTAGCTGATGCCAGCAGTGTTTTTATTTCTTAAGATGTGTGTGTGGTCACAACCTGACATCTAATGGCACAAATATGAGTTGGAGACTGTGAGCACTGTAAAATAAACAGAAAACTCTGTAGAAAAAAAGGAAAAAAGTTAATAAATTTGCAGTAGGATATGCTGAAACTACTAGGCAACTGTAAATTGCTTCAAAATAACTCTAGTTCAAAACATGCTTTGTCACTTATTTTTTTTTCACTTTTTAAGGTACTTTCAGATTCGGGTAATAGTGAATAGAAAAGGTTTTTGCAGTGTAGATTGGATAGCAGTATTGATGTAAAAATGTGTACATGCTGCTGGAGAAGTTGATAGTAGATCCAGCCTTGTGCTTATGGAGGAATACGTTGAATAACATCAAAAAAGGTGTGATGGAAGCTTCATTGAACAAGTGCATACTAACACAATGGTAAAGAAAAGTAGAAAAGAACATCGGTGATCTATCCGAAAAGTAGCATGTCTGTGGACTGCATTGTTATGTAAAGATCTGCCAGAAATAAGACCATTATTTGGTTGATGTTAAGAGTATTTGCTTGCAGACACATCCACAGCTTTTTTGAGTAGCCAATATGAATTTTAAATGGTGTAGTTTACAGAACACAGTTTGCAGAATGGTTAGACTCCTCTATAAATAAGGATTGATGAAAGCATTTTGTAGCATTATTTATGGTGGAAGTGGTATTTAGATAACGGGAATAAGGAGAAAGGAGGGAATACTTTTACTGGCATAGCAGGAATAAGGAGAAAGGAGGGAATACTTTTACTGGCATACCAGGCAGACTGATCTGTCAGCTGTCCATTGTTTTGCATAGGTGACTAGCCAAGTCTTGCAGGGCAGGAAATGTGATACTTAGGTTTGCTGAGGGAGGGAGGGAAAATGGGAGGAGTAATTTGAGAAGGAACTGAAGCACACACAAGCTGAATCTCTCAAAAATGTCTGTTGGTTCCGCAGTGAGTTGATGCTTCTGGAAGTTTTTGTGTATAAAAAAAAAATGTAATACATTAGTAATTAGAAGGAAAAAACAGTTATAAGAGGCACTGCATACTATTACTGGGGCCTCCTAAAATTAGTACTGTTTCTCATTTCTTCCTTTCAAGTGAATAGAACTGTGATTTGACAGTCCAGTCATGGACATTGTGATGGCAAAAGGTTGTGAAGTTGCATGCAGTGATGCATGATTGACTGCCATGCACATTTGACAGTGACACTTGGCTGCGGTACAGAGCAGATGGAAAAGTTACCCTTTTCTTCAATGTAGTGCTGTCTCAGAGTTTGTATATTTTAGTAGTGGGGCGTGTGGGGAGTGCAGAGGGGCTTGCCCCCCTGCAGAAATGAAGAAAAAATATTTGGAGTTACAGTGCTGTTTCGTTATTATTCCTTATTCAGGCATGTCAGGGGGTGTTGGATGATGGGCAGGATTAGGTGGGGCATGCTGCTGCACACCAGGGGAGGTACATTGCTCAACAGTCAGTGTGCATGACGTCACAGTGAAATTTGCATGCCGTCAGTCATGCATCTTTTCCATACTACAGCATGCCCATTTCACCTGCCACTCACTGAGGCCACACCCACTTATGTGCAGACTGACCTGCAAGGTACTGTACTAATAACTATTTTCCTTTTAAGTGTCGTGTGATCACTTATGAGGTATTACTTGTCTCAAAAGGGGTTACTTCTTGACTAGTTTGTTCAGCATTTAACCTCGTTTTCCTTTTTGTTTTGTCATATCATTTTGCTGGATTCTAGTAACTTCTGTCTTCCACAGTCATGTTCACATCTAATTCCTCCTTAAACTGATGATGCCATCTGTTGCTTATGTTAAAAGTGTTGCGGGAGAAGATACATCAGTGTTGAGTGTTGTCCTGCTCAATCACTCCACTCTTGATCTCGTGTATCAAAGAGAATGCTTTGCAGTACTTCAGTTTTGTCATGTCTGCCAGGGCTGTGTTTGTGGTGGTTTTTGCATGGCTGTATGCAGGGGCAGGTAACAAGCCAGCCTTTTTGAGGGATGAGATCAAGTTCCTCTTGTGTGCTCCAGTAGCACCAGGTTATTTTTTTCCCCTTTGTGTACAAAGGTCTCTTGAGTTTTATCTACATGTACTATTTGATGCGTTTCTTGAGCAGTTGTGTTCTGCTGTTGTGTGTTGTAACCTTGATGACCTTTCAGTTGTCCCCCCCCTTAGTGTTATACGTCACTGACATAGCTGTGCCTATGGCTTCAGGAAACAGTGGTGCAGAATCTGTACACTGTGGCCTGTGTGTGTAGCTTTCTTCATTCACAGAGTTCACATATGCATCTGTCCAGATTAGCAGGTACTTGATCTGACTAGATTAGCCAGTAGTTCATCATTTTGGTTTCTGTGGAAGTATGTTCAGTATAGCCAGCATGAGCATTATACTTTTGAAATGAGGAAGCTATAAATGCATAAGAAAATCCCCAGATAGGTCAGTAGGGTAAATGGGAAAGGAAATAAAATTACTGAGTAATTCAATCAGCTGTTATGAGTATTTTCAGAACAACACTTGCAAAATCTAACTGCATTTGTGACTTGTATGGGCAAAGTAAATTTGACAGTATTGTAAAAGTAAGGTAAGGTATAGATTTTGCTTAAGTAGAGCTAATGGATAATACAGCAGAGTTTAGAAAAAGGTGTATAGAGTTTATATATTTTTTTCAGATTTTGAAATGGTAGTGCAGTAATCTGGTTTAAATACATAAGCATGCATAAACTCCCCATTTTTATTACACAATTGATGCTCGTGTTGCGCACACTACCATTTTGCTGAGTCTGTGATATGTGCATGTGAAGAATGCTGTGGCACCCCCCCCCCCCCCTATGATGTTTAGAAGTCTGCATGTTGTGTCACAGAAGGAGGGTGTGGAATGGAAAGTAGGATTGGATTTCATTTCAGGCCAGTTTGTATCTAAACCATTGTGATGATACAAAGGTTAGTGTGTGTGTGTGTGTGTGTGTGTGTGTGTGTGTGTGTGTGTGTGTGTGTGTGTGTGTGTGTGTGTGTTATCACATCCTGGCTTTCCAGAGATCACAGCTGCTGAGCTCACAGCATTAGTAAATTGTGTGTTTAGGGATGTTGTATGTGAACCTTTTCTTGCTCTCTTGGAGAATTTTGATGCCCTCTGGGGAGTCTCATTATAGTAAGAAAATGTAGGTGTTTTATGCTCCCAAATTTAAGGGAATCCCAGTACAGGAAACACATTTCAGCATGCATCTTAAATATACAAAAACGTATGTATAGTAGTAAATAGTCAGTCTATCCTAGCCCTCAAGGTTAACTATAGAATTTTTTTTTTCTTTACAAAAAGTAAACGCATATGAACCTATGGAGCTTTGTATGAGGTTGTAGGAGAATAACCAGGATTTGTTCACAAAAGGGCAGGAAACTTGAAGGGATTTTTAGAGGGGGCACAGACTAATAAACAACATGGTATGTTTTCATGTTTTGGATGCAGGCAATGGGGATTGATAGCTGGTAGTTCTTATGGATATGGAGGGATGACTTTGGGTGCACATGGTACACAACACCTGCAACACCAGAACGCCTGCAACACCAGAAATGTTGTTTAACATGCTTGGTGTATAACTTGTGAAATATTTTATATTGCAAAAACCATTAGAAGGCTGAGGGACAATGTGTCTGAACAAAAGAGCATAACAAATAAGGATAAAAGAGTGCTGTTTTAAAGCAAAACATGCAGTGTGTTGGTTTTGGAAGGTTTTTATTTTTGTTTTAGAAATGTAAATAATAAAAGTGCGTGGAGGGGACTTGGATACTTGAGTGTAAAGACATGAATAATTATGACTGTTCAAATTCAGTGCACTTGGGAGACCTGGGTTAAATGAAGCAGTGAACTTTTTTTATATTTTTTTATTTTTTATGGATGGTTTGCTTCAGTGGTGGTTTATCACATGACTTGATGAAATGTACCTTTAAGAAGAGATTTTTAGATTAGAATAATGTCTAACAAAGTTTAATGTATGTTTGTTTGAATGAAAGTGTTTACTAATATTAAAAGTAAGATATTCATACCGGTGTTGGCTCTTGGCGTATTCTTGTTTAAAGCTTGATATGGTTGCATGGCCGTTTCCTTCTGTTCTTAGTTGCAGCTTAATTTAATATACTGTATACTGACCCTTGAGACTGTTATGGCCCAGCACCAAACACTATAAGTAATGTACATGTTGGTTAGCAGCAGGAATCTGCCTCCCACAGGCGTACTTAGTTTTCTTTTTTTTTGTGCAAATTGTGCTTGTATAATGGGTGTAGGCCTGAACAAAGAAAAAACAAGGCACTTTAGACACTAGTCTGTCCACGACTTGAGTTGGGGGTGATAGAAAAATTAATTTACTTAAGTTTCTGATGATCTCTTATACCCCAGTGTTTACCCAGAAAGATAAGTTGCAGTGTGGGGCTCTTTCCTTTTCCTGTCACAACCTTATGCAGTGGGAAAGAAGTGGAAATAAATGACAGTGGAGAAGTGTTAAGGGTGTAGAGCCTGATGTCCTGGAGACGTCTTACCAGCTGAGCTATTTATTTCAAGCAGTTTGTTCAGCTATTCCTCACCACTTACTGTCCAGTCGATCTATTCCAACTCATTACAGTAACCTTCCCCCAAGTTTTGATTTTTTTTTGCTCAAAAGTGGAACTAGGAGGGAGCTTCAGAGCCCTTTGGTAACTGTAGATGTGTTAGTCTTGACTTCAGTGAAGAAAAAGTTGTAGAAAGGCTTATGTGGTGGAATGCAATCCAAGGAATTCCTAATCCATTTTTTTTTCTGCATAGCTTCACAAGACCGAGATTTTGTAGTTTTGTCGTCCATGCAGCAGTGAAGTAGGGAAGGGTAGTCTTGTGGATATACTTTCTGTGGATTTCAGAAAGCTAGGAGCAAAACATGAAAGGACATTGGGCCCAATATTCTTTCATTTTTTTCTCCTAGCTTTCTTATGTTGTCCAATCTTGCCTTCATTGTTACTGTTTGGATTCGCAACTGATCCTCTGTTCTGACTCAGCAGTATACTAAAGCTCGAGGTCTTCCACTGGCTTGTGGTTGTATCCCTATCCCATCATGCTCTAGTGAAGCTCCAAAGATCTTGTTTGCCGCTAATCAGATTGGAAGCTTCCATCTTGGCTCTCACTAAGTGAACCAAACTTTTCTTTTTTTGTTATAGTTTTTCTACTAATTTCTCAAAAATTGTTCTTGTATTTCAAAAGCTAGTTAGCACCAAGTATTGTAGTTAGGATATTCGTTGCTGTATTGTTGCTTCTGGCCAGCAAATTTCCATTAGGCCTTGTTCTCCCTATCCTGGCTAATTTTTCTACATTTTCCTGTTAGAGTAAATAGAAAGGCGTCAGCCTGTTTAGGTTAGAGGGCTGCCACTGCCCATTTTAGTTAGAGGGCAACCTTTCTTTCTGTGGATAGGGTGGTGCGTCGGCTTCTAAAGACACCAGCGCTGGCCAAACTTCTTTCTGCTCCAACCCACAGGGATTTGGAGCCAGCCAAGACTTTCCCAGTAACATCAGTTCCTCCTCCGTGCTGACCTGGGACCTCTGAGTCGGAATGCTTGGAACAGACTGTTGTGGCACCATTGATGCCAAGAAACATCCTGGTATCTTTGGAACCAACGTCTGCTCCGACACCCTCTGTTCCGTCCGAGGAGTCTAAGAGCGACACTCTCCGGTCGGGTCTAGGAAGGAGTCGTATCGGACATTTGTCGGATCCGAACTTACCTCTCGGGTCTTCAGCTCGAATGAGCTCGGCTCCTACATCGGCTTCAGAGCCAACCCCTTTGGTTCCGGGTATTTCCTCTGTCTCTTCGGCGCAGGAGGTATCTTCGGATCAGGGGAGGGGGGCTTTTGAGCTGGGAGGAGGGTGCTGTCTCCTCAGACAGCTCCACTCAGGTTTCGACATTCCTCCCCCTGAGGCACTGGCGTCCGTCTCTGCACCACACCATCCTCACACCAGCGGAGACCATAGGCCTCAGGGTACCCCATCGGGTGAACCCTTTTCTTCCGAAACCTCTCCAGAATACGCTTCTGAAGAGGTCCCTTGAAGCAGACTCTGCAAGAGGAAGCACCTGGACTCCCCAGAGGAGTCAGTCACCTCAGACACAGACCTCGATGCGTCAGAAGGGTCCCCACGGTTGCCTCTGAGGATGTCTCCTTTGCAGATATCCTAGAGATCCTAAAGCAGAGAGGTGACAGGAAGCCCATCAACCTTTCTGATGAGGAATCTGTTTACCTGAAGCTCTTTGGGTCTCACTCTTCAGCCACTTGGGTGTTGCCGCCTTTCGACGAACTTATGGAACTAGTTAGTTGAAAGGCGTGGGAGTCTCCAGATGCAGTGGGGCCTGTCGGTAGAAGTCCAAATAAGTTCATTACAGCTCCTTCAGATAGAGACTTCTTGACCAAGGGTGTCCCTATAGATGCTATGGTGATGGCAGCTGCCACCAAAAAGGAACTTTCTGGAACGTCCTCGTCTGTCCATCCACCAAACAAGGAGTCTCGTACGAGAAAGAAGACACCTGGCGTCCTATCCTAGATCTTTCCATTCTGAACTCTTTTTTTTTCTAGTAATTCCAAAGTTCAAAATGCTCACTCAGCATCAGTTGCTACCACTGCTTGAAAAGGATTCCTGGCTGGTAACCTTGGATCTCGGAGACTTATCTGCACATCCCTATCACTGAACATTGTAGGCAGTATCTTTGTTTCAGAATGGGCAAGAAACATTATCAATTCTTTGAGCTGCCCTTTGGCTTATCTACTGCTCCCAGAGTCTTCACAAAGTGTCTGGCCCCAGTCATTGCTTCTTGCAGGCAGAAGAAAATTCAGAGTTACTCCTACTTGGACGATTGTCTGATTCAAGCAAGTTCTCAGGAACAGCTGTTAAAGGATCTGGAATTCGTAAAGACTCTTCTCTCTTCCCTGGATTACACTCTCAACGAGGAAAAATCAAAAATGGTACCATCCAAGGAGATAACATTCCTGGGAGCGAGTCTGAACACAGCCATCCAGATATATCTCACCCAGGTACTTCAAGGACTTGGCAAGCCTGTTCCAGCTCCCTGCAAGGAAATACCTGCAAGCTGTGGTATTCATGGCATCTTGTATTCTCATGATTCCATATGCAAGACTGCATATGAGGAAATTGCAGTGGTACCTCGAGAACATTTGGTGTTAAGACACAGAGGACCTGGATATGATAATTCCTCTGCTTCCATCTCTGCAGATAGAGTTTCTATGGTGAGCAACAGCCTGTTTACAAAGCAAAGGCATGCCTTTTTGAACACCTCCTGCCACTCAAGTTCTGACTACAGACTCATCGGACTACGCCTAGGGAGCACACCTGGATGGCAGATGCATACAGGGACGTTGGAGTGGCAGCTGAACAAAGCAGTCTTTTACAGCATCATTCAACGTTTAGGCATGCCTCAGGTGGATCCTTTCCCCTCCCCAGACAACCATCTTCTACCTCTCTTTTGTACCAGACAGCATCACAGCAGAGCTTGGAAAGTGGATGCTCTGTCCTTCCCTTGGACGTTGCTATCAGTGTACGCCTTCCCTCCTCTTCCTCTTCTTCCCAGGGTATTAGTGAAGATCAGGGACGAACGACCAAGGACTATTCTCATAGCTCCGGACTGGCCCAGACAGCATTGGTATCCGCTGCTTCGCAGTCTCTCCTGAACCAAAACAGCTGGCTTCAGAGGAAGATGCCAAGGAGGAAAATGGGAAAGGGGAAGCATTCTACATCCTCATCTTCAGTCTCTCCATTTGGCAGCATGGCTCATTGTATGACTCCTTGTCTTTCTTCCTCCCTTTCCCAACAGGTGGTTGACGTGCTGAGGGAGGCCTAGCACTAGGAAGTCCTACGCTGGCAAATGGGAAAGGTTCTCTCAATGGATGCAGGCTAGAGGGGAATCTGCTTCTCAGCCTACCCTTCCTGTGATCCTGGAGTACCTTCCTGATTTGCTTCAGGGTGGTCTTTCTTTTTCCTCTATCAAGATCCATGCTTCAGCCATTTCTGCTCATTGTTCTCTTGAACAACCAATTTTCTCTCATCCCCTGATGAAAATGTTTCTCAGAGATGCTTGCAACTTAAAACTTCCCAGAAGAGCACCTACTCCAACCTGGGATCTTAATTTTGTTTGAGAAACTCACTCTTCCTCCTTTTGAGCCAGCTGCCTCTGCAGATTTAAAGTTTCTCTCTCTGAAGACTGCCTTCCTCTTGGCTGTAACTTCAGCAAGGAGGGTTTCGGAGCTGCAAGCTTTGGTCGTGAAGCCTTTTCTTATTTTCCATGCAGATAGTCTCTGAGATCTGAGAACTAATCCCTCCTTTATGCCTAAGGTGGTTTCTAGCCTGACTCTTAATCAGTCCGTACACCTTCTTACCTTCTTTCCTAATTCTCAAAATAAAGGTGAAAGGATCCTACATTCTCTTGATGTGCACAGACAGCTCAGGTTGTACCTGGACAGGACTAAAGACCTTCGGAAAACAGCACAGTTGTTGGTCAGTTTTGCCCCTGGAGCCCAGGGCAAGGCTATTAATAAGCAAACCATTTCAAATTGGATTGCATTACTTTTTGTTATTCCTTTCATGGCAAAGCTACTCCTCAAGGGGTTAGGACCTACTCAAATAGAACTGCTTCCACTTCTGCAGCCTTTCTAAGGGGTGTCCCTACTAAAGACATTCTGGAGGCTGCTACATGGTCTTCTGTTCACACTTTCACAAAACATTATAATTTGCCTCTGTTTTCCAGAGCTAGGGCAAGGTTTGCCACTGCTGTGTTGCAGGGCATTATCTCCATCCCTTGATGCTGTTGGTTCCTCCCCCCTTTTTCTCTGGGCTTTGGTAATCAACCCATTAGTTAGGACTGCAACAGTGAAACACGATGAACATAGTACAGTTGTGTACATTTACCATAAATGTAGATGTTCGTGTGTATTCACTGTTGGAGTCCTAGTTTCCCTCCCGCCTTCCCCCTTTTTTGGTCTTCTCCTATTCTCTTTTCCTGAGGTACAGGCTGAATTTGTTATTTGCCAAATTTGTTTTTTGTTTAAACCTTATTTTCTGGGGGCTCCTGACTGTTATGGCAAGAAAGACTGAGGAAGTGACGTTGTTTGCCTTATTTTGTATCAGACACTCTGACGTCCTTTACAACCGCCTTTGGTATTCTGGCCGACCAAGGGCTACCGGGAGCCAGATAACCCATTACTTAGGACTGCAACAGTGAATACACTCTAACATCTACATTTATGGTAAGCGTACACAACTGTACTTCTCTGGTATTCGGCCGACTGAGGGCTAACTGCAGGCAGATAACCCAAGGGTGATGACTGCAACAGTGAATACACTCCAACATCTTAATTTATGGTAATTGTACACAACTGTACTTTTCATGGTAGATTCTGCCCAGCAGAGAGCATACTGAAGGATGGCTGGAAAGTGCTAACTGTGACAGTTACTTTATTGTGTTCTGTGTCAGGAATATGACCTTTGGTAGATATCTATTGCATTATGAACGCTTGTGTGTAACACTGTAATCTTGTTTCACATCAGTGCTTATCTCATCTCGTGTACATGTATGTGCTGCTGATAGGCTAAAACATGTAGATACTTTGCCATTGTGCAGGCTGGGCCCTGCTCTAGAAACTGTACAGTACCTGCCTGCTGGAAGATTAGTTAGAAAACTGTTTTGCTTTAGAGATGGTCCCATCTGAATTTCATTGTAGCATACCAAAAGTTAGTTGTCAACTGCCGTAAGTGTGTATCTCTTGTAAACCCTGTGTGCAGACCTCTTAGTTGTCCATATTTTGGAAGAACATTCCTATTTTCAGCCCTGATTTATTCTTGCACAGAATGTCCCCATTTTTGAAGCTATAACCCTGATTTCAGGCTTGATTTACATCATCTCTCAATCTTCTAAATCCTTTTTTCATGTGATTTTTGAAGCTACTAGTACAAAGAAAACCACATTACATGACCGATGTACTAGTGACAATTTAAAGAAAGTGGGCACACATCTTACATCTCCCCTTTTCTGAAGCAGGAATGAATTACCTTGTGTGGCAGAATTTTGCAGCACCATTCATTAGTCTACAGGACTACAGATTTTACACAGTCTCTGTGATAATGGGCTTAGATGTTCTTTATATTGATCACTGCTGCAGTAGCCTAAGCTATCCTTGGCAGGATATAATCCATATGTATAGTAGCTGGCCCGCTCCAAAAGCTTTAGGGAATATTCCATGTACCCAAACTTAGCTTGATCTGAGCTGCCTAAAAGACAGGTTTGGGCTCCAAGCCCTTCAGAGCTTTCACATGACTTTGCAATACTTTTAAATGGGAGCACACTTTTGTGTTTGACAATTTAAAAGTTGGTTTAAATCTTTTAAAACTGTTATTTTGTTGGGGCAACTGTTGTTGTCATTAATACCATTAATGATCCTGTTTGTCCTATTTATTTATTTATATTTATTTTACATTTGTTGACCAGGATAGTCCGACTGGATACATGTCCATTTTCAGCGGAGGCCCGGGGAGAAAAGCTCCAAGATAATAATACACATTGAACATTTAGTAAATGCTAGTTTCAAGCAGATTACATTCATAAGCAATACTAGCATTTAGCACATATAGTACTTATTATAAAACACTTTACAAAACATAGCATTATTTTCAAAGTTAAACATACATAACATTACATTCAGGTTTAAGACACACTGAGCAGCAGTTATACAATTGACCCTTCCTGAAATGGAGTGGTAGAAAAAAGTTAGAAGTAGTTGAAGGTAAGGCACCTAAGAAATCGAGAGGTCACCAGTTGGGGTTAGTGCAAGGACATAACCAATGAGTTTTGAAGTATTTCTTGAGTTTGTTTTTGAATGGAGTTGGCGAGGGTTCTAGGGTCAAGTCATCTGGGAGTCTCTCCCATATTTTTCCAACAGAGTTGGCAAACAGAGTCTCCCCAGCTGAGTAGTTGGATTTGTATGTTTGAACTAGAGTCTAGTGGATGATCGCAGCGGCCGGGTGCTGGTGTAGGGGCTGATAATATTTTTTAGTGCAGGTGTATTTTCTGGTTGGTAAAGGACTTTATGTGCCACTATTAGCTGGTTGAACTGCAGTAGGCTTGGCAGTTCAAGCCATCCTAGGCGATTTAGGTTGTGAAAGTGGTGTGTCTGGTAGGCTGTGCCAGTAGCAAATCTGGCAGTGTGGTTCTAGCAGGATGATAGTTTATTAAGATCTGTTTTTTTTTAAGTTTGAGAATAGAGGTGAGGCATAGAGGAGAGTTGATAGTAGATGGGAATGGGCAATTGCAGTTCTAGCAAGTGGGGTAAGGACAGGTTTGATTCTGTAAAGAGAGCCAAGTTTTTTATTAATTGTTTTGATAGTTTGATATGCGCATCCAACTTCAGGTTATCAACTATGACACCCAGTAGTTTAATTTGGGCTTCTGGGGACATGATAGTGCCATTGTTAGCAATTATGTTGAAGGCTGGCAGGGGGTTCCTGCATGTGATGGAGAAGAGGAGCAACTTAGTTTTGTTGGGGTTTAGGATTAGATGCTGATTGGAGAGCCATTTTTCCACTGTATTGAAGGTAATTTGGGTTAATGTGAATAAAGTAGCTGGTGAGGTGTTGGAACAAATCAGTTGGAGTCATCCGCATATTGAATGCAAGTAGCATCTGGGATGACTGAATGAAGGTCGTTGATAAAGATGGAGAAAAGAAGGGGTCCTAGTATCGAGCCCTGGGGGACTCCTAATGTGATGGGTAGGCGAGATGATAGCTTGTCCTGCCATAGGACAGCCTGTTGCCTGCCCTGCAGGTAGGATTGAAACCACTGGAGTGCATGGTTGTTTAAGGAGAAGGCCTTCAAGGTATTTATAAGCATTTTGTGGTCAACCATGTCAAAAGCCTTGGATAGATCTAGAAAGAGTGCTGAGGATAGTTTGTTATTATTGCGGTTGTGTTAATGACGTTCGAGAAAGAGAGGAGGGCAGAAGTAGTACTGTGGTGTGGCTTAAAGCCATGCTGAAAGTTGGACAACAGCTTGTTCTGTGTGAGGTAGTGCATGAGCTGTATGTGTACACACATCTCCATAATTTTAGCTAGAGGTGACAGAATAGCTATGGATCTAAAGTTTGACAGTTCAGTGGAACTGCCTCCTTTATGGAGTGGTATGACATGGGAGATTTTCCATATAGTGGGTACAATAGCTTCAGATATAGCTCTGTTGATCAAGATAGAGATGGGGTATGCTATGGTGTCAGCAGCTGTTTGCAGATAGTCTGCTGGGAGGAGGTCGGCAGCCAGGAGTGGTGGGTCTTAGTTTCTTAAGTAAGGCATGAATAAGTTGAGTAGGAACAGGTTGAAAGGTAAAGTATGTTTGGGTGCTGGGTGTGGCTACATTAGAATTAAAGCCATTGGGAGAGAGTTGGCTGGCTAGTCTCTGAAGAAGCTGTTGAAGTTATTAGCAATGTCTCCTGGGGATTTTTGTTGGGAAGCTGAGGGGAGTGGAGTGGCGGTTTGGCCTGGGTGGAGTAGTTTGTTTTATTCCTGCCCAGAACTTTTGAGGTTTGTTTTGGTGTTTTTGCAGTAGATGGTGGTAGTGGTTCTTTTTGTCTAAGGTTATGGAATTTTTGGTTCATAGGTTCATAGGTTCATACTAGGCTATCTGCCCTAGGGCATTTATAAGCCTAGCCAGAGTGTGTTTGGCTTTCGCCACCCATTTTAAATTAATTTTGCTATGCCTTTTTTTGAGGTTAGTATACTGTGCCTCTGTCTAACAGTGACACAGAAGTGATAGCCGGGGTAAACCTACGATCTCCCATCCACTCATCAAGATTCCTCTTGAAGAGAGTCAATGTGGGACTCTGCCTAACCTGGACTGGGATTTTATTCCAGAGTGAAGGGAGCCTCTGGGTTATGAATCTGTCCCTCCAGCATGTCCTATTTATTTCAGTGCTGAGGTTCAAGTCTCTCGAGCGTAGCTCGATGGGATTTGGATTTTCTGAGGTGCAGCATGTCCATTAATTCCGGGTTGGACATGGCTTTATACGTCAGGCACAGATCGCCTCTGAGCAGGCGGTATGCCACTGAGTAGAGCTGGAGTTTCTTTAACCGGGCAGCATATGGCATCTGTTTGAGCCCTTTGATCCTCTTGGTGAGGTACTTTTGGGGTCTTTCCAGTTGCTGCAGGTGTCTGGTAAGGTACATCCCAAAAGGGGCATTGTACTCAATTATGGGCCTGATGAGGGATGAGTAAAGAGGTACGATGACCTCCCCTGATCTAGATGTGTATCCCTTCATGATTAGATGGGCTATATAAAATGTTTTTCTAACCACTTTGGCCACGTGGTTGTCAAATGAGAGATTACTATTAACTTGGGTCCCCAGGTCCCTAATGACTTCTTCTGTACTTAATGGATTACCACCTATGTGGTAATTTGTGGGCACTTTGTTTTTGCCAAAGGGGATGACTATACACTTTTTGGCGTTTAGCTTGAGGCCATGGCTCTGGCACCAGTTGTCTGTTTCTATGAGGCCCTTTTGGAGGATGCTTGTGTCGGCTGGAGAGTTGATTATGGCGCCCAGTTTGCAGTCATCTGCGAACTTGGTCAGCCACAGTCCTTCCGTGTTGGCCTGTACCGCGAAATATATACCGAACAAGAGAGGTCCCAGGACTGAGCCTTGTGGGACGCCACTTGTAACTGGTTTGGAGTCTGACATGGCTCCAGCAATTCTAACCATGTGGGTTCTGTCCTTGAGCCAGTTTGCAACCCATCTAGTGACATAGGGGTTTATATTTAAGCTGGTGAGCTTATCTATAATGCCCGAGTGGGGTATTGTATCGAAGGCTTTTGCGAGGTCCAGGTAGGCTGTGTGGACCACCTTCCCCTAGTCAATGGCCTTGGTGACTGTTTCAAAGAAATTGACCAGGTTTAAGAGGCAGGATCTGCCCTTAACAAAGCCAAACTGGGTAGGATCCAGTGTCTGTAGGTCCCCAATATCTTTATTTATGAGGTCCATGATGATCCTTTCCATAGCTTTGCAGACCAAGCTAGTCAGGCTTATGGGGCGATAGTTTCCAGGATCCGTTGAGGCACCACCTTTGTGGAGAGGGACCACTGTTGCTGTACGCCACTCTTTGGGTACATATCCTGTAGTAAGGCTAAGATTGAACAGTAGTTTTATGTTTGGGTTTAGCTCTTCTTGGAGTTCATGTAGGACGCAGCCCGGGACACCATCTGGTCCCATTGATGCTGTGTTTTTGCTTTGGAGAGGCGGCTCTTACCTGAGCATCTGAGATGTCAGGGGCAGCACTCTGTTGGGATAGGTATTTGCCCTTTTGGTGGGGAGGGAGAAGTTTGCACTGAACCTGTCAGCTAGGATGTTGGCAATGTCTGTGGGCTCGGTGTATTTTTTGTCATTTTGGACTAATTCTGAGCATATCTGGGAATTCCCACCCAGGTTCCTAACATAACTAAAGAAAGCCTTGTGATTATCCTTAGTGTCCTGTGCAATTTTTCTCTCAAGCTGGCCTTAGACGATTTTATGAGTGCCCGTAGTTTTTGCTAATACTGATCAGAGATGCCTTCCCTTTTGGGATTTTGCTCTGTCATGTAGTAGCTTCCTCCTTCTATTGTATAGTTTGTTTATGGCTGGGGTCCACCAGACAGGACGCCTGCCTTTGGAGGATTGGGTCTTGGTTTTATTTGGGATTGCATGATCCATGCATTCCTGAAGGTGTTCATAGAATGCGTTTATAAAGGATTCTGCGGTCTGGGCGTATTTTCCACAGGCCCGGGGCTTTGAAGGATTTCCTCGGTTTTGAGGCGTGTGAAATTTTCTTTAAAGAAGTTTTTCACTGTGGTTTTCTGGGCAGGGGGTGGGGTCGGGATGTGAATATCCAGTGAGATTAGTTTATGGTCTGATCTTACCAGTGAGGGATACATTTCTGGTCTGGAGCATAGTGTCCCCATGTTGGTGATGATCAGGTCCAGTATGTTTTCCCCTCTTGTGGGAGTGGTAACAAGTTGTTCCATAGCATTTGAGTTTATAAATTCTAGGAACCTTTGGTCTAGGGTGTTGGAGCTAGAGTAATGCTCCCAGTCTATGTTTGGGTAGTTGAAGTCGCCCAATATAATGGTGTTTGGAGAGACCTTCATATTTTCCAGTATTCTCAGGAAGGCCAAGTGGGGTTCCTGTGTTTGGGAGGGTGGTCTGTAGCAGGCTATAAACTGGAAGGCAGTTTTACCCACAGTTAGTTGCACATGGATAGTCTCTGATGCTTCATGCTGTGCCACCAACCTGGAGGTGTGGGTATCTTTGATAATATTGATACTCCCCCTCCTTTTGTGGTTCGGTCCAAGTTTTGGGGCGAAAAGCATGGTATGAGGTATAACCTGGTAGTGCTGGGGTGCTCTCGAGCCTTGAACCAGGTTTCTGTTACTGCACAGATATCGATGTTCTCCATGCTAAGGAGAGTTTTGAGTGCGTGCATCTTGAGGTTTAGACTTCTGGCATTGAGTAGCATTACTCTTAGTTTCTTATCCCTTGTGATACCTATGGAGGTGGGTTTGTCTTTTGAGCCTTGCCTAAAAAGGCACTATGGGGTAGCAAGAGCCTTTGCCAATATCCGAAAGCCCAGGGGTGACAGGTGCAAGCCGTCCCTAGCGAAGCATCGTGGCTTGTCGAGCATGTCATCCCAGGCTGACAGGCATTGGATCCCCTTTGAATGACACCAACACTTAAGCCAATTGTTGAAGTTGATCATCTTGTCTTCATATTGTGGCATCATTCTTGGTGAGGGTAAGATGCTACTCAAGGTCAGGGTCATACCGGCCTGGGCTACATGCTCAGAGAGCTCCTCTATGTCTCTTTTCATGTAGTCCAGGGAGGTACGTCTCAGGTCATTCACACCAGCATGGACAATGACCGAGTCATATTTGTACTTGCCTTGGAGTGACCTGAGTGCTTGTGTTATGTGGCGGATCCTAGCGCCCGACGGGCAGCTCACCGTGACCTTCTCCTTGTTCAGCCTGGTGAGCGGGACGTCAGTGTGCCTGACGATAGAGTCACCTATTACAAGTGTATCAGGTGTGTTGTTTAGCCTTAAGGGCTGTGACTGTTCGGCACACTGGCTTTGTGAGCTATGTGTTGCACGTGTTTTGTTTGTGGGTAGCGGTTGCTTGGGTGTCTGCTTTGGAGGTCTCTGCTGCTTAGGCAGATTTTTATTTAGAGCCTCCGAGTATGTTTTTGTGTGTTTATGTGTTTGGTTTGTTGTCGTGGTAGGGTCTATGTGAGACTGGAATTGTAGTGAGTGTGGTTTCCTTCTCCTCCTGACTGGTTACGCCAGTACTGAGTTGAGAGAGCTTAGCCTCCAGTTTGGCTATATGGTTGCATCTCTCACATGTGTTGGAATTTGTTGGGAGGAGGAGAGGGTTGTCTGTGTATGTGAGGCAGTTGTAACATTGCCTCAAGATTCCCAGATTCACCAGCTGGACCGGAGAGGAGATTGACAACTGACCTTTGGACATGCTAGAATAGTATTGGGAATTCCTTTATAATTGAAAAAAAGGGCCAATGGGGAACAAGGTACTCAAGGGGAGTTTGTGAGGGTGTAGTGCTTTTAATTTTTTAGAGCTGACTTATATAATTGCTTTAGTGAGAAAGTGCCAGGTAACTTAAATGCAATGTGCTACAGGTAACTTAAATGCAAAAACGACAAACAGTAACTTTCTTTCAAGTGAAACAAGGAAATAAGTACAGTAAGCAACGCAGATATCACTAGGGATCCACAGAAGTGCTAAAAGGCAGCGTTTTAGGTGGAATTAACGTTTCAGGGAAATAAACAAACAACAAGCATACAAATAAAGCTAGATTCAGCAGGCCTGGATCTAGTCTATGCTACAGCAAACAAGGTGTACTAATTTCAGTAAGAAACAGTTAGAATATGCAGGCACTATAAGCCTCTAACCAGAAATTCCCTGCTCAGAAGGGCAGAGTCCAGCCTCTCCTCCCACAAGAGTGCAGACCGCAATCCTTCTTAACGTAAAATAACTGGCCTGAAGCCCAAGTGCTTAAACCAGAACTAATACACTTTTAGAATAACAGACACTGAGCTCTCAATCAGCAGTTCCCAACTTAGAAGGATGTAAGCTACCTGTCCTGTCACCACAGTGCAGGCCACAAACCTTCCTAATGTAAAACAACTGGTCTGAAGCCCAAGTGCTTAATCCAAAAGACTTAGAAATGATAGCTACACTTTAATCAAGTTACTACCAGCAGTAATAAATACAACTGAATACTTTAAAGAATGCCTGGATTAGTGCTCAAGTTATACAAACAAAGCTAGATTCAGCAGGCCTGGATCTAGTCTATGCTACAGCAAATGAGGAGTACCAATTTCAGTAAGAAGCAGTTCAAATATGCAGGCACTATAAGCTTTAACCAGAAATTCCCAGCTCAGAAGGACAGAGTCCAGCCTCTCCTCCCACAAGAGTGCAGAACACGAACCCTCTTAATGTAAAATAACTGGCCTCAAGCCCAAGTGCTTAAACCAGAATTAATACACTTTTAGAATAACAGACACTGAGCCCTCAATCAGCAGTTCCCAACTTAGAAGGATGTAAGCTACCTGTTCTGCCACTACAGTGCAGACCACAAACCTTCCTAATGTAAAACTGGTCTGAAGCCCAGGTGCTTAAACTAAAAGGCTTACAATGAGTTACACCAAGCAGTAATAAATACAATTGAGTACTTTTAAGATGATGCAAAAGCAAAATAAAGTAGGAAAAAACACAAATACAGTAAAAGCAGATAATGTTTTTTTTTTTTTTTTTTTTTTTTTTTTTGGAAAGAGAGAAAGGAGTAGCAGAAACTAAGCTGATTGGCCTTCTCAAATGCTCCTTAGCTGTCTGAATCTTAGTTGATCAAGTGGGGGTTTTGTTTTTCAGTGGGTGGCCCATGCTTTGTTTCTGAGTGAAATTTTGGATGTTCATCGTGTTTCACTGTTGCAGTCATTACAGTTGGGGTTATCCTGCTGGCAGGCTACCCGCAGTCGGCCTGAATTCCAGAGTCTTGGTCCGCGTGTTGTTATCGCTTTCCTGACGTCAGTGCGCCAGGGGTATAAAAGATGCAGCCGACGTCATTTTCTTCAGTCTTTCTTGCCGCGCGGTGCCCCGAAGCAAAAGGAGTTCGCAAGTGCCGGTCAGCCGACTCCTGAAATTTTCAAAATTGAATTTCAGAACCGAAGTCTTCAATAAAGCAAAGTACCCCGTTGGGGAAACTTTTTCTTCCCCCAGACCAATGTCAGTAAAAGTTAACAATTGTATTTCTTGTGGGAAGCAAATACCACATAAAGATTTTCACTCTTACAGTATTCCTTGCCTAGGCCCCGACCACGACGTTGCTAGTTGTCAGTTTTGCGCTAGATTCAACCAACGCACTATTAAGCGTCGGTTTAATTTTGCTTTACATTACTTTGGCAGAAGATTTAATTATATAATGTCGTTGGAACAACCGACGACCGGAACTCATAAAAAAAACGCAAGGACAAAGAAAAGGACAGGCATCCAAGGTCCAAAACAGATGACAAAGCCTCTTCTAGGCCAGTCGCCGGTTCTCAGTGAGGCGCTTTTGCAGCCCCTGACACCCGCTACCTCAGAGCCACAGGCCACCTCCGACTCCCATGTGGAGACACCTAGGCCTCTGGAAACTCAAGGTATTGGGCCTACGGAAACTATTCCCTCAGATGGGTCCGGAGCCGCTGAGCAGGCATCGGCTTCTGAGGGTGTTTTCAGACCTACACAGCTTACTATCAGGACTTCTTCAGCAGCCAAGACAAAGTCTAAAACACCAGTAAAGACAAAGAAACAAATTCAGCATTCACCTGGACAGTCACCCATGCCAAATAAACAGATGGTTGCCCAGTTTCTGATAAACTTTATTGTCACTCTTAAATATTTAACCACCCTGTTGTTACATATAAAAGAGCCAAGAATCTTAAAGCCTTCTTTGAACAACATTATACTAGAATGGTGAGGACAGCTGGCATGTATAAATACCAGGCGTGTAATTACTGCCAGCATGTTACTGAATCTTAATAGATTCAAAGTACATGACCATGAATACCTGTTGAAGCTGAGGGCAAATTGTAACTCCAAGATGGTGATTTACCTAGCTAAATGCCAGTTCTGTTCTGCTTTTTATATAGGCAAAACAGAAAGATGCATTCGTGACCATATATATGAACACATGTATGCAATTAGGAAACAAAAACTAGAAAATGCATTAGCCAAACATATCTCGGTATACCCTGATCACATGTTCAAGTTGTTGGTCATTGACCAAGTACTTCAAGATCCTAGGGGAGGTCCGACGCCTCTTAAGTTAGAAAAATTGGAGTTGTACTGGCAAATCAGGTTAAATGCTTATAATGCACCTGGCCTGAATGAAAGCTGCTCACTAAGCAGCGTTCTTAAACTCAAGAGCCTTAATAGGTAACCTTCCTTAAGTCACAGTTTATGGGTATAAGTTTTGTTTCCTTAGTATGACAGTTTACAAACCTTTAGAGCATTATAGTTACAAGTACACTCCTAGTGAGTTCTTATGTACTTGGTTCATTGTAAAGTGATTTTTCATTATTAGTTTATTTTCATATTCATTTTTATACATATACTTTTTAATTCGAATCTACAAGTTTTTATCATCTATTCCTAGTTAGAGTAGCGGTGCATTGCTATTATTGTCCTTTTCGTAGTATAGTTATATGTGTTGTTTTTAAACCTGTACTGCTTGAAATGAGTGATTTCACTCAACTGGATAATTGAATAATTCGTTGCAGTTGTATTTAAATTCTGTTTATGTGCTGTTGTTTTTATCTGAAGAAGTTTGTTCACTGCAATAAACGAAAAGCGCTTAATTCGACCCTATTACAAGTGTTGTATTTATTGGTGCTGCATCGTGGTTTCTTCCATGTCTTCTTTGATTTTCTTTTATTGCCTCAGCACAGGCCTTTTGCTATACCCCTGTACTAGATATTGTTGTTTTTTCTGAATCCAGTCTTGTCTCCTGATTCTTTACCCCCTGCACCAGTTAAGCCAGATAGGTACTACAGGGTCCCAGATTCACATAAATTTATTTATTAAAAACCCTGCTGCTGACCCAGAAACAATTTCACAGGGTCCCAAAGGGGTCAAGGCTTCCACGGCAAAAAATCCTGTTCCCTCTGATAGGGATTCAAGAGCACTGGACAGATGGGGGAAAAAAGTCTATGCCTCTGCTACTTTAGCTGTAAGGGCTTTAAACTGTCAGTTTCACATGCTTAAATACCAACAATATCTGATGTGTCTGCTCAAACAGAAAATGCTTACAAGCTCAGAACGTACTGAAAATAAGGAAATGCAGGATTTGTTGCATGCAGCTGAACAAGTGGGAAAGCATACTTTGCAATGTGGTTTTGATTCATTAGAGGCTTCTTGCAGAGCCGCAGTTACAGGTTCTGTCATTCGAAGGCACGCTTGGTTAAAGGAACAAAGTTTACCTGATCATGTTAAAGAAAAATTGTTGGATGCTCCATTACAGCATGATACTTTGTTTGGTGTTAAGGCAGAAGAGGTGTTCAAGAAAATGGAGGATAAAGCAAAATCAATGCAGACAGTAAATGATTTCTTACAGGTTCAGCCACCCAGATTTAGCAGGAACTGGCCTTCAAAAAATTGGTCCTTTCCAGTGTGAGACAGACCACAAAGAGGCAGTTAGACGCCCAAGAGGCAGATCTCCACCACAAAGCACATACAGACCTAGGCAATGGGGTGTTTCTGCCCCCAAAGGCAGAGAAGACAAATCTCAACCCTGTAGGAAACAGTCCCAATGACTTCCCTCTACCAATGCCAAGCACTTACCTATTGCAGGCACCCTTAGGGGGGAAACTTGCACTTTTCTCACAAAATTGGCACAAAATAATAAGAAAAACATAAACTGTTTTTCCCCTATTCTATTCAGATCTGCTCTAATCTATACTGTCTTTAGTATACAACTTATTGGTATTTCTTTCTTGACTGTATTTTGCAAATGTTCTTCTGTATATTTTTTCAAGTCTGTACTTAATTTTGGTTCTTATTGTATATTGTTTTATTGTATATTGCTTGTTGTATTGCACATGGAGCTTTTCTCCCCGGGCCTCTACTGAAAATGGACATGTATCCAGCTAGACTAGCCCAGTCAACAAATGTAAAATAAAATAAATAAAATAAAATAAAATTACCCAAGACAAATGGGTACTAAATATTGTTTCCCATGGTTACAGGTTCCACTTTCATACCCTTCCAAGGCCAAAAGGTATGCCAGACCTGCCACACAATCAATGGGCAGAGGCACAAAGACAAATTTCTGCTCTCATGGACATGAGGGCTATTCAAAAAGTACCACAGCAAGAGCGAGGACAAGGATTTTACTCAAGACTTTTCTTGGTACCCAGAAAGGACAAAGCTTGGAGACCAATACTAGACCTGTCTACTCTAAATACTTTCCTGGACGTTCCAAAATTCAAAATGTTGACACTACCACCAACTTCTACCCATGCTGGGCAAGAAGGCTTGGCTAGTTACTTGGACCTCAAAGAGGCATACCTGCATGTCCCAATCAGACAATCATGCAGAAGATACCTCAGATTCATAGCTGGCTCAATACATTACCAATTCTCTGCACTGCCCTTTGGCTTATCTACTGCGCCCAGGGTCTTCACAAAATGCCTGGCACCAGTAATTGCATTTTGCAGACAAAAAGGAATTCAAATATATCCCTACTTGGATGACTGCCTTATTCAAGCAGACAGCAAGGACATTCCACTAAAGCATCCAGCGTTTGTAAAAAGATTATTAATTTGCCTAGGGTACACAGTAAACGAAAAGAAATCAAAACTAGTGCCCTCTCAAGAGATAATATTCCTGGGTGCAAGCCTAAATACCACTGCCCAGATGGCTTATCTCACGCCAGACAAACAAAGGCAACTGACTCATTATTTTCAAATGATGGCAACGAAGAGCAGCTACCTGCAAGAAAAATTCTGCAGGTTTTGGGCTTCATGGCATCCTGCATCCTGCTAATTCCATATGCAAGACTGCATATGAGGAAGCTACAATGGCATCTAAAAAGTGTTTGGACTCAACATTGCCACAGCCTGGAAACAATAACCTGCCTGCAACAGGAGTTTCGATGGCGGGCACTGGCCTGTCACCACAACAAGGGACAGCCTTTCACTCTACCCACAGCCAGGCAGACATTAACAACAGATGCATCGGATTATGCCTGGGGAGTACACATGGCGGGAAAATGCATACAGGGCACGTGGCCCACAGACCAAATGCATCTTCATATCAATCGAAAAGAGATGCTAGCTGTACAGAATGCCCTGACAGCCTTCGAGGATCTGCTACATCCAGGACAACTATTACTAAAGACGGACAATACTACAGTCATGTGGTACATAAACAAGCAAGGGGGCACACATTCCTACCCCCTCTCAGGCAAGCCATGACTTTGTGGAGCACAGCACTAGCCTATCAAGTACATCTGCAGGCACAATTCCTGCCAGGAAAGAAAAGTACTCTGACAGACGACCTAAGCAGAAACCTCATGGACCCTCACGAGTAGAAACTGGATCCACAAGTCTTCAGCATGATAACAAAGAAATGGGGATGCCCAGACATAGATCTATTTGCCTCCCCTCACAACTGCCAACTACAGAGATTCTGCACAAGGACTTATCACTCTCAAGCATGGAAGGTGGATGCTCTATCATTCAGCTGGAAAAGCCTAACAGTTTATGCCTATCCACCACTGCCTCTACTCCTCAAGGTACTCCTAAAAGTCAGACAAGAGAAGCCAAAAATTATTCTGATTGCCCCAGACTGGCCACACCAGCACTGGTACCCAATCCTAAAGAGCTCGTCTCAAGGACCAGCCTGGACGTTACCTCAAATTCCTCATCTGCTGACACAGCAAAACAATCAGATCCTGCACAGCCAACTCAGAACCTTAAATCTGGCTGCTTGGCAAATTAATATAGCCACTCAGAACTCTCCTCTCTCTAAAGCAGTTATGGATGTCATTTTGGAAGCCAGGAAGCCCAGCACCAGGAAATCTTATGCAGAAAAATGGAAGAGATTCTGTGATTGGAACCAGGCGCAAGGACTTGAACCGCTTGTCCCTAATATTCCTCAGATTTTACAATATTTGACTGATGCTGGACAAAGGCCTATCCTTCTCGTCAATTAAGATCCATGCCTCTGCCATTTCAGCTCATTACAATACGGAACCTCCTATTTTCTCTCATCCACTACTAAGGCAGTATCTCAGAGGGGCAAAAAACATAAGACCCCCAAGGAGAGCACCTATACCAACATGGGACCTCAACTTTGTCTTGGAAAAGCTCACACTGCCTGTTTTTGAGCCAGCCAATACAACTGAGATAAAATTCTTATCATGGAAAACTGCTCTGCTCCTAGCAATAACCTCGGCAAGAAGAGTCTCAGAGTTACAGGCATTAATGGCAGTGGAACCTTTCATCATTTTTCATCCGGACAGAGTTTCTCTAAGGACAAACCCAACATTTATGCCAAAGGTAGTATCCAGTCTGGCTCTTAACCAAACCATTCATTTACCGACCTTTTATCCAAATCCTCAGAATAAAGGGGAGAGACTTCTGCACTCTTTTTGGACATACGCAGGCAGCTACGCTTCTACTTGGACAAAACAAAAGCTTTTAGAAAAACTGAGCAACTTTTTGTGGCATACGCTGCAGGATCGCAAGGAAAGGCTATTTCAAAGCAGACTATTTCAAAATGGATAGGACACTGCATTCATTTCTGCTATGCACAGCATGGCAAATCAGTGCCTAAGAATATTAGGCCACATTTTACCAGGGCAGCAGCCACATCAGCAGCCTTTCTCAGAGGAGTACCAACCAAGGAAATTTTGGAGGCTGCAACTTAGTGCTTGGTAAAAGTGTGCACTGAACTCTATCACTTACCTCTTTACTCTAAATCCAGAGCAGGCTTTGCCACTGCAGTCCTGCAGGGCCTCATAGTCACTCCTAATCCTATTTAGACCCAGCCGCCCAACCTCAGCTTTGGGATTCAACCCAACTGTAATGACTGCAACAGTGAAACACGATGAACATAGTACAGTTGTGTACCTACCATAAATGTAGATGTTAGAGTGTATTCACTGTTGCAGTCCAGGTTACCCTCCCTCCATCCCCCTTTCATTGCTGGGACTTATCTGTACTTCTCTATTCTATACAACCTATGTGGTGTATTTGCTTGTAGAGGAAGTTAATGTTTATGTTTGTGCATGCTTTTTTATTTGCAAATTTTTTAGCCTACCCTTTTGGGGGCACCTGACATCTGGGGCAAGAAAAACTGAAGAAAATGGCGTCGGCTGCATCTTTTATACCCCTGGCGCACTGACGTCAGGGAAGAGGCGACGGCAACCAATGCCAGACCAAGACTTTGGAATTCAGGCCGACTGCGGGTAGTCTGCCAGCAGGATAACCCCAACTGTAATGACTGCAACAGTGAATACACTCTAACATCTACATTTATGGTAGGTACTCAACTGTACTTTTGGGTATCTTTAGAAAGCCATGGTGCAATATTAACTTTGGTTCTAATAGAGCGGCTGGGAGCATGGGAGTTAAGAATAGCAAGGAATTTGGTGTTAAAAGTATGCTGCTGCTTCATCTAGGGGAGACTTTTTAGTACTGACCAGTTGCATGCCTTAAGTTCATTTTGAAACTTGGTGAGAATAAAATTCTTGTTGTTTCTTTATGTTCTATAAGTGGATTGGTAAGAGCAGTCTACTTTGAGCTTGATTACATAGGTGAGACAGTGGTCACTTAGGTCATCAGGCAAAGTGCCTGATTTGTAAGATTGAAGATGGGTATTGACGAGTATCCAGTCTAGGGTAATTTCCTTGTTATTGGATTTTCCTGCCCTGGTGGGGGAGGTTATGATTTGAGTAAATCCATATAAGTTTATGTGGGTTGTGGGGCTTTCACAAGAGCAAGTGTTCCAGTCAATGCTGAAATCCCCAAGAACAATTGTTTCTTGGGGGGTGGTTATTGGATAACCAATATAAGAAGTCTTCTAAGGTTTCTGCGTTCCTCCCTAGGGGAATGTAGACACAGACAATGTTTACATTTTTGTTTTTGTTAATTTGTAGTTTTGAGATGTGAATTTCAGCATTATTGAACTGGGGTGGTTGTTGGGTGTCTATGCTGACAGGGCGGACTTGTAAAGTATGGCTACCCTACCACCCTTTCTGGTGGTACGGTCTAGTGGAAACATAGTATACCCTGGTGGCAGAATCGCATGGTCCTTGGTGGCAGGCTTCAGCCACGTTTCTGTTTGGCATAATATATCTGGGGATTGAACAACTAAGAGGGCATGCAGGTGCTGAGTTTTGTTATTTATGCTCCTAATGTTTAGATGGCAGGCCAGCAGTGAGCTAGGAGGTCTGTTTGTTGGAGCTATGGTAGTAGGGGATATAGTAGGGGGATTAGGGTCAACAGGTGGGGATGGACCAGGGTTTGGGAGGATGTCGCCATCCTTTGTGAGGTTGTAGTGTATCTTGAGTATGAGTTTTAAGATTTTGAGTAAAGTTTTGTAATAGTGTCTAGTTTTAGGACTAATGTAACTAGATCTAGTAAGATGGTAGTATTTAGGGGTTAAGGAGGTAAGCATGAGGGGAGTGAGTAAGGGTGCGTTATCTGTTGTAGATGGGATGGGTGTTTGGAATTTAGGATGGCGGAAATCTGGGTGATCCTGATATTCGTAGGCGGTTAGGAGATATGGGATGAGTAAAAGAGGTAGAAGTAGAGTTAATACGACTATTTTGAGTGATAGCATACCTACTGAATGGGACTTGAAACTTGGGCAAAAGGAATAGTAGAGTTGGAGGACTGGTGGTATCAGGTTGAGGGTGGTGCTGTTTAGCGACAAGTTGTTACTGATTGGTTTAAAAAAGTTGGGTGTGGTCTAGTACCAAAAAATGTAGCAGCACCAGGGGCGGGAGGAATTTGGGGGCAGGATGGGGTGCGAAGCAAGCCCGAGCGAAGCAGGGATGAAACAAATGCCTATACTAAGTTGTAGCAGTTTAATCTGTACGAGGAAAGGGGGGGTGGCGGAAAAGCGAAGGCAGTAGGAGTGGTTAGAGGAATACATTGATTGACTGACACCACACCAAGAGGTAAGTTGAATGATCCTGTTTGTCCTATCTTTCTTATGAAGAAACAGAAAGCAAAAAATGTGCATCTTCTCCAGTTTCACTGGACATGAGTAATTTATGAAGTCTGGCTCAGAGTCTTGTACAGGCTGTTGAGCCTTATCAGCCGGTTTCTGATGAGAGAAAAAGGGATTCCCGTTTTCCTGAGATTCAAGAAATTGAATCTCGAGAGGAATGTGATGGGGACAGATGCAGGTTTTTCTCCCCTGGTTTCTGATTCAGACTGCGGAAAGCAGGTTATCTGATTTTCTCTGTTAAGGATTGCCTTTTTCTGAGAATATTTCCAGAATGTGTCCCGTGTTTTCAGTGGGAGAACACTGAGGCTTTCCAATCCAGAAAATAACTATAAACTGTTACAACTGGAATTCCCAGAACCTCATCCCACCCCTCCCCTTCCCAGTGTTGCCACCATTAGAGGATGTGCTTGTCGCAGCCTGTAGTTCCCCCTGCCAAAAAAGAAAATGTATATGGATACTAGTTCTCTACCTTTTTTGTTTTTTTTTTCTTAAATCAATACGTGTTAGTGCCCAAGTTCAAAAAGCTTTCACCACACTATCTGTTACCTTTTTCCCTCATTTGAGTTTTTGGTAATCTAAGATGCTTATCACATTCCTGTCTATCCAGAGTTCAGATGTTAAGGTTTTGTGTGTGTGGATCAAATTATCAATTTGCTGCCTTATGCTTCGGGCTAGCCACTGCTCCAAGAGTATGCACCAAGTGTTTAGCTCCAGTTATAGTCAGTTGCAGGCTATGTGGTATTCACTTTTTCCATATTTAAACAACTTGCTTGTCTTGACAATCAGAGTGTTGGGGAATCTCTAACTTGGGTGAGAGATCTCCTGTTTAGGCTGGGATTCCAAGAGAACATTCAAGTCTTTTTTTGACCCCTTCACACAGGGTTGTGTTCCTGTGGCGTTGGTTGGATACCTCAGTACAAAGAGCTTTTCTTCCACAGGAAAAAAAGATTTCTATTTAAATCTGTTTCAGTGGTTTTCCACTCGGACTTTGGTCATTGCAAGGAAATACCTCAGGATTTTGGGTTTCATAACACTTCTGGCGAGAACTCCAAAGTGCACGATCCATTGTATCTGAAGTCTCTTTGGTCCCAGCACCCATTACCTTTTTAGATTTCATTTCTGGGATTTGTGAGAAGAGAAATCACTTGGTGGAGACATCAAATATCCTTTGAATCCTGGTCTCCCCTCCTGCCCCAAAGCAATCTGTTACTACATACTCCTTGGATTTTGCTTGGGGAGCAGTATCGATGGGAATAAATATGAAAAGTGTCTGGGACAACAAAGATGGACATAAACACACAAATATAAACAAGATGCTTGCCCTTAACAAGGCACTCAACTCTTTGAATCACCTGTGGTCCCCAGGACCACTTCAAGTTGTTATGGACTGTACCACAGTGATGTGGTACATAAACAAGGGGGAACCAGACCTTACTTCCCTATGCAGACTGGCCCTTTTAACATGGGTTATAGCTTTACAGCACAGTCTCAGTCCACAGGCATCCTACATTCTGTCTGAACAAAATTGTATAGCAGACAAGTGGAGCAGGACAAAGGCAGATCATCATGAACAGGAATTAGATCAAGGGGTCTTCAAAGATTTGATCCAGCTGTTGGGAGTTCAAGTAGACCTTTTTGCTTCTGTTTAGGTACCTGTTTACTGAGGATGTGCAATGGGTACTAATGGCGACAAGAAAGCCTGCTACTAGAAAATCATGTTAGCAAATGGAAAAGGTTTTCTGGTTGGTGCCAACAATATAACCAGCACCAATTCTGGGCTAGTTTTACAAGTTTGTGTGAGCTGCTTTCCTGTGGTTGTCTTGTAGGTTCATAGGTGTTTACTAGGCTAATGACCACAAGGGCCTTTTTAAGCTTAGCCATGCATCCCAAATCTCTGACCAGTTCTGATACCCTTGATAAATGTAAGCATGAGCCTGGGAGATGAACTATTTACAAGTTACCTTAGTCCGTTAGATGTAGGTGCCAAACCAGGGATGATTTCCTGTCTCCCATCCAGTTGTCCAAGTCGCACTTGAATTGAGTTACAGAGGAACTCTTGTTTCACATGGATGGGGAGCCTGTTCCATATATGGGCTAGTCTCTGGGATACATATCTATCTCTCCAGCAGGTCCTATTTATGTCACAGGCAAGGTTTAAGTCTTTAGAACAGGTAATTCTAGTGCTGTTTGTTTTGTGGATATGCAGGAGGTCCATCAGAGTGGGGTCTGACAATGCCCTGTATGTCAGTCATAGATCTCCCCTCAAAAGTCTGTAGGAGATCATACAGGGATAGGGCCTTGAGGCAGTTTGCATAGGACATTTTACTTGTACCCTGTATTCCTTTAGTGAGGAACCCCTGTGGACTTTCCAATTGTTGGATATGTCTGGTTAGGTGTATACCAAAGGGGGAATTGTACTCTGATAGGTCTGATGAATGACCAATACAGTGGAACAATTACTTCCTTGGACTTGGATGCCATACCTTTGTTTGTAAGTTGCGCAGCATAGAATGATTTCCTCACCACTGTAGACATGTGATGGTCAAAGGCTAGATTACTATTTATATGTGTCCCTAAGTCCCTGACTACTGGGTGAAGTCTAAGGGGTGTGTTGTCAATATGATAGTTACCAGGGATGGATGACTTCCCAAAGGCTACTATTATGCATTTATTGACATTTAGTTTTAGTCCATGGCTCTCTGTCTGTGTCTGCCCCTCCTGGAAAACATTTGTGTCAGTGTGAGATTCAGTGACTGCTCCTCATTTGCAATCATCTGCAAATTTAGTCAGCCAGTGACCACCGACATTGTCCTTAACTTCTGAGAAGTAAATGCCAAAAAGAAGCAGTCTAAGGACTGATGCCTAAGGGACTCCACTTATGACTGGCCTCTTTGTCGAGGTGGACTTCCCAATTCTAACTTCTTGGGTCCTGTCTGTGAGTCAGGTGACATACAGGTTTGTACTCAACACCTTGAGTTGGTCAACAATGTCCGAGTGGGGTATTGTGTCAAATGCCTTGGCCAGGTCAAGTTAGGCAGTGCGAAAGATTTTGCCCTCCTCCATTGCTTTGGTGACCTTCTCAAAGAAGTCCACCAGATTGAGTAGACATGATCTGCCCTTGACTAAACCAAACTGAGTTGGGTCCAGTGTCTATAGGTTTACTATATTTCTGTTGATCATCTCCATGATGATTCTTTCCATGGCTTTACATAGGTTCATAGGTATGTACTAGGCTATTGGCCCTAGGGCCTATATAAGCCTAGCCAAAAGTGTACCCTGGCTTTCGCCACCCAAGAAAATTATTTTCCTGTGCCCCTGTCGAGCAGATCCACAGAAGTGATCCCTGGAGTGAATTTCCTATTTCCCATCCAGTCATCAAGATTTTTCTTGAAGAGTGCTAATGAGGAGCTCTGTTTGACATAGATAGGTAGTCTGTTCCAGAGTATGGGAAGTCTCTGGGATACAAAGCTATCCCTCCAGCATGTTCTGTTTTATTGTGGTGACAAGGTTTAGGTCCCTAGAGCATGTAGCTCAGAGGGATTGGAATTTCTTTAAGTGGAGCATGTCCAACAGCTCTGGGTTTGACATAGCTTTGTATGTTGGGCAGAGATCGCCTCTGAGTAGGCGATATGCTAGGCAGAGATCGCCTCTGAGTAGGCGATATGCGACGGAGTAAAGCTGCAGTTTTTTTAGATGGTCTGCGTAGGGCATCTGTTTGAGGCCAGTAATCCTCTTTTTGAGGTATTTCTGTGGCCTTTCCAGTTGATGTCTTGTGAGGTACATATCAAAAGGGGTGTTGTACTCTATAATGGGTCTAATGAGTGATGAGTAGAGGGGAACAATGACCTTTTTTTTTTTTTTTTTTTCTGGATGAGAAACCTTTTGTGATGAGGTGAGCCACGTAGAAGGATTTCCTGTTCACTGTGGCGATGTGATTATCAAAGGAGAGACTATTGTCCACCTGTATCCCAAGGTCTCATCACATTTTCGGAGTTAAGTAGACTACCAGCTATGTGGTAGTTCATGGGTACAGAGTTTTTACCAAAGGGGATGACAATACACTTTTTGGCATTGAGCTTCAGGCCATGGCTTTGACACCAGGCATCTGTCTCCGTGAGGCCCTTTTGTAGTATGCCCACATCGTTCGGAGTTTCGATTATGGCTCCTAGTCTGCAGTCATCTGCAAACTTTGTTAGCCAAAGACCTTCTGTGTTAGCCTGTACTTCAGAGAAGTAGATACCAAACAGGAGAGGACCCAGGACTAAACCCTGTGGTACTCCACTTGTCACTGATCTGAAGTCGGATTTGGAGTCTGCTATTTTCACAGTGTGGGTTCTGTCCGTGAGCCAGTTGGCAACCCATCTTGTGACATAGGGATTTATACCTAGTTTAATGAGCTTATCTATAATTCCAGAGTGGGGGATGGTGTCGAAAGCCTTGGCGAGAACTAGATAAGCTGTGTGAACCACCTTACCCTCATCTATGGCTTTGGTGACTGCTTTAAAGAAGTCAGTCAGGTTTAGAAGACATGATCTGCCTTTTACAAATCCGAACTGGGTAGGGTCCAGAGTTTGAAGATTACCAGTGTCTTTGTTTATGAGTTCCATGATGATATGTTCCATGGCCTTGCAGACCAGGCTCATCAGGCTAATGGGGCGGTAGTTCCTGGGGTCCGTCGTGGCTCCCCCTTTGTGGAGTGGGATAACCGTCATGGTGCGCCATTCAGTGGGCACAAAGCCTGAGATGAGGCTATGATTGAACATGGTACTTAGGTAGGGTGCCAGTTCATTCTGTAGTTCATGTAGGATGCAGCCTAGGTTATTGTCAGGTCCCATGGATGCTGTGTTCTTGGCTTTGGAGAGTGTGTTTTTTACCTGTGCAGCCGTGATTACAGGAACTTTTCATTTTTCCGGTATAGAGATGGGCCCTCTAGGGAGTGAGAGGGAGGTAAAGTTAGCACTGAACCTATCTGCCAGGATGTTGGCAATATCAGTTGGTTCTGTATATTTAGTGCCATTGTGCTGTAACTCAGAGCAGATCTGTGTGTTGCCATTGAGATTCTTGACATAGCTATAGAATGTTTTGTGGTTGCCTTTAGAGTCAGTGGCACTTTTGTTTTCGTAACTAGCTTTGGAGGATTTTATGAGGGATCTCAGCTTTTTACTGAGATTGACCAGGGAGTTCCTCCAGTCATGGGATTTTACTCTCTTTTTTTTTTTGCAACAGTTTCTTACTTTTGTTGTAGAGTTTGTTTATGGCAGAGGACCACCAGATTGGCTTCCTTTTTTTTGGAGGATAGCATCTTGGTTCTATTAGGGATAGCATGATCCATGCACTCGTAAGTGCTTATAAAAGTGCATTTGTGTAGGATTCAGCAGTCGTGCCTCTATTGTCCGACTGCATGGGTGTCATGAAGTTTGCCACTTCTGTCTTAAGAAGTGTGAAGTTGGCTTTGGAAAAGTTTTTTTTACAGTGGTTTCCCTAATTTGGGGTGGGGGCGGGATGTGGATGTCTAGGGTGATTAGCTTGTGGTCAGATCTGATCAACGAGGAATAAACCTCTGGTGTGGAACACCGGTTGCCCATGTTGGTAATGACCAGGTCTAGGTTATTGCTGCCCCTGGTGGAGGTGTGAGTAAGTTGATCCAAGGCATTGGAATTTATGAATTCCAGAAAACATTGAGCAAAAGAGTTGGTACACGAGTAGTTTTCCCAGTTAATGGTGGGGTAGTTGAAATTGCCCATTATTCGGGTGTTAGTTTGTACCCTAATACTTTCCAGTGTATCAAGAAATGAGGAGTGGGAATCCTGGGGCATGGTGGGGGGTTTGTAGCAAGCTACAATTTGGATTGCGGTCTTGCCCAGAGTTAGTTGCACTTGGATAATCTCGGATGCATTATGCTGTGCAACTAGTCTGGAGGTGTGGATATCCTTAATGAATATGGACACGCCTCCATCTTTAGTGCTTCGTTCAGGGTTAGGTGGCCAAAAGGTGTGGTATGAATTTTAGCCTAGTAATGCAGGAGTGCTCTCTGGAGCTTTGAAGCAGGTCTCTGTCACTGCACAGATGTCTATGTTCTCCATTTTAAGGAGTGCCTCGAGTGAGTGCATTTTGAGATTTAGACTTCTAGCATTGAATAGCATTACCCTCAGATTTTGCTTGCTTGTACCTGTTACAGTGGTGAATTTGTCATTTGAACCTTGCCTAAAAAAGGCACTATAGGGGTGGCAAGAGCCTTAGCCAGTATCCGGAATCCCAAGGGCGACAGGCGCAGGCCATCTCTGGCAAAGCATCGTGGTCTCTCGATCATGTCGTCCCAGGCAGACAAATACTGGATCCCCTTAGAATGACACCAGAAGCTTAGCCAATTGTTGAAGTCAATCATTTTGTCCTTGTACTGTGGTATCATTCTGGGTGTTAAATTTTACATATTATAAGACTAGTGAGACTTATGGGTCTGTAGTTTCCAGGGTCTGTAGATAACCCACCTTTGTGTAGAGGGATGACTGTTGCCTTCCTCCATTCATGAGGCACAAAGCCTGTTTATAGGCTACAGTTGGCCATGATAGGTCATGTTTCATGCTATTTAGAAGGTATCCTAGGATATTCTCTGTACCCATTGATGCAGTGTTCGTGGTCTTAGAGAGAGCATTAAGTAGTGATATTAGGGAAGTTGTATTTGATGATATTTGCTGAGGGAAGGTTCAGGGGGAGAGAGGGGTAAAGTTGGAGCTGAATTTGTCAGACAGGAGGTTTGCTACATCTTTTGGCTCAGTATGGGTGACTCCATTTTCAATGAGCTCTGCACACAATTGTGTACACACACTCTTACTCTTCTAATAAGGTTCCCCTTTCAAGGTATCTCCATGTCAAACACTTCCTAGAAAACCGGTTTCTCCTTCTTGTGATTTTAATTTTGTGTTAGAGAAGCTAACACTTGCTATATTTAAACCAGCTCATCTGGCTGACTTGAGATTCTTAACATGGAAACAGTTTTAGTGGTGGCTCTGTCCTCTGCAGGAAGAGTATCAGAGTTGCAAGCTGTTATGGAGGTTCAACCTTATCTCATTTTCCACAGAGACAGGGATTCCTTGAAAACTAATCTCTGTTTTATGCTTGGCATATGATTTTACTTTAAGCCATACCTTCCATCTCCCTGAGTTCTTCCCTGAACCCCAAAGTGAGGGAGAAAAGATGCTTCATACCTTAGATGTTCTGAAAGACTCTTTCAGAACTTATGATCTGTTGTTCATTTCTTGCAAAAGTAAGAAGGGACAGCCAGTCTAAAAGCAGACCATTACCAAATGTTTGTGGCTGGTTAACTTTTGATGTTATATGGTCCTATCTCGCCTACATTCCTTACTCACGGGCCAAACTTTCTAGCATGAAGTCTCTAATTGGCTGGGCTAACCCGGTATCCCAGGGTGCACCTCGCCCTAGCCCCAGATCTCGTTTGCCGCTTGTAGAGTTAGGACGTGGTCTCGCTTGGCTGTGGCTAAGTACCATTTTAACTACCTTTAAAATACTTGTAGTATTTTAGCAGTCTCTTTTTGTCAAAAGCTATTTTCATAGTTTTTTTTTTTTCGTGCTTGATTAGTTGTTGCGTGAGGTTGAGAGTTTAGTTGTTTGTGGTATCCCTACTGTTTCGCTGGCTAGGCCCGTTTAAGTTAGAGGACCTAGTCCTCTCCGGTGTCCTCCTGGTTGTGATTTGCTGTTGTGTTAGTGGTTAACAATTTGTTTTAGGAAGCGTTTCAGTTGGAGTTTCCTTGTCCTGTCAAGTGTTTGTCGGTCTTCCCGCCCTCCCTTAGTGTTTGACTCTGTCGGTTGTGTGTGGTGCGGATGCTTGCCATGTTGAAAGAACTGAAGGAACATAAACCCTCTGGGTTTAATAAGTGTACTAAATGTGGCCATAAAATGTCCATCACAGATGGGCAGTTTATTTGTGTGTATGGTCTTGGTGCTATTCACTTGCAAGAGTCCTGCAGTTTCTGTCATGTGTTTAGCCCTAGGGTACTGCAGGAACATAAAAACAAACTGATTTTGAAGGGTCTGATCAAGCCCTCCTTTGAAGAGGCCTTGGAGTCGTCCCCGCCTTCTAGTACCAAGTCTAAGCCTCCTAAGGCCAAGAAAAGATCTCCGGCTTTGTCTACTTCTTCGGACCCATCAGAGAAGGTTTGTAAATTGGATACTTCCTCCTCGGCTCCTCCGTCCTCGGGGCAGAAGGAGAAGGTCTCGGAAATGGACACTACATCCTCGGCTCCATTGCCCTCGCTGCCGAAGGGGAAGGACTCTGATATGGATACTACCTCCTCGGCTCCATTGTCCTCGGGGCCGCAGGAGGAATCTGTTGTACTGGGGTCGACCTCGGCTCCAATATTATTGGAACCTCTTTGGAGCAGGTCACCCAGTGTCAGGCATGAGTCTCCAGTCGGGAGATCTAGATCTCCCGCTATTTCTTCCAAATCCTCTAGGCTGTCTGATTTGGATGCGGATAGGGTGGTTCAGAGTCTCCTACAGTCGCCGGTGTTAGCAAAATTGTTTTTGGCTCTGACCCAGTCGGCTCCGGAGCCAGATCCCATGCTTATTTCGATGATTCCTCCTCCGAACACCCATGTGTCGTCTGAGCCGGAGGGCCCCGCGCCGAGTGATGTTCTGGGCTCCTACCAGGTCGGCTCCGTCCTCTGGTTTCGGCACTCGGGTTTCCTCAGTCGGACCCGAGGGGGATGCCTTGGGACTCCTGTCTGTTCCGAGCCTCCCTCTCGGTGCTTCGGCTCGGGGAATCTAGACTCCGATCATGGTCTTGGAGACTGGTCGGTCCTCGGATCCGGGGGGACCAGCCTTCGAAGCCATGAGGAGCGCCATGGCCAGGTCATCACGTACATCACCTGGTTCGGTCACTCCGTCCCCTTACACCCTGGCTAGAGCCTCTGATACCCCCCTCTCCATTGGCGGTGGAGCCCGAAGGTCTGGGGATACCTCCTTGAGCGGTCCCCTACTTTCTGAGGGCCCCTCAGAGTTGGTGCCTGAGGAGCCTCCCAGTAAGAAGTCGTGCAAGAGGAAGCACATCGACTCCCAGGACGAGTCGCTCACTTCTGATAACGACCTCGAGGAATCAGAGGGGTCCCCCAAGTCGTCCTCCGATGTCTCTATCTCTGACATCCTGGAGATTTTGAGACAGAGAGGCGACTGGCCCTCCAAGACCCCCTCTGAGGAGGAGTTCGGTATTCCTCAAGGCCTTCGGAGCTCAACCCTCCACCTCCTGGTTGTCTCCACCCTTCGACGAACTCCTAGACTTGATTCGTCGAAGGGTGTTGGAGAACCCTGATTCCGTGGAACCGGTGCCAAGACGTCGAAACAAGTTCTTGTCTGCTCCCCCGGGCAAAGAGTTTCTTACCAAAGGGGTTTCGGTAGATGCCTTGGTGGTGGCGGCAGCCACTCAGCAGGAAGTTGCAGAGGCTTCTTCTTCAGTCCACCTGCCTAACAAGGAGTCCAGGAGTATGAACCGGTATGGGAAGCGTACCCTGTCTTCGGCGACCTTCACCTTACGGTCGTTGAATTACCTCTGTCATTTCACTCGGCTCCAAAGAGATCTCCTGAAGGAGCTAGGAGATACTCTGACGGGTAACATGCCTGAGGCGGTAGCGCAGACTATTAACGCTCAGTTGTCTACCCTAGGGTCCATTGTCAACTCGTCCATGAGGCTCATATCTTATGCAGCTGAAGGGGCGAGTAGGGCAGCTAGCTCAGGCAAGCCTGGATGCGCCTGTTTCATTTTGCGAAGGCCTTTAAGTCTTCCTTCACTGACGTCCCCTTTGATGGGTCCTCTCTCTTCGTACCCAAAGTGAAAGACACTCTCACCAGATGCGAACAGGAGGGAAAGACCCTATCTGCCATAGGGGCCCGTTTTTCTCTCCCTTCTAGGCCTTATCTCAAGGCTCAGAGAGGGGGAAAATGTGGTTCAAAAAGTCTGAGGTCCTTTCCCACGGCTCAAGGTGAGTCCCCCTCCAGAGGCAGGGGGGGGGGGTTATTCTGGAAGACGCCGTCCTAGAGGCAGAGGGGGCCCCCGCAACTCGAGAGACCGCGATTCCTTTCGCGGCTCTTCCTTCCAGCGTTCCTGAGGTGTTGCCCGACTGCGCTATTCTGGAGCCAGTCGAGGGCCGAATTTCATTGCATCCGGAAGCCTGGGAGAGCATCCCCCAGGATCGTTGGGTGCTTCGAATAGTTACCGGAGGTTACACTATTCCCTTTGCGTCGACACCCCCTCCAGTCAGAAGGATCCCGGACGTCCCACCCAGTCAACGGGATCAAGCAGCACTAGAAGTGGCAAAGCTGCTAGAAAAAGGAGTCCTCCAACCAGTCCCCTCAGATCATGTCGGATCAGGAACTTACTCACAACTCTTTTTGGTGCCGAAAAGAACAGGGGACCTGAGACCCATTTTGGATTTCAGTCGACTCGATCGCTACGTTCTGAAGTCCAAGTTCCGAATGGTCACACTTCAGTCCATTTTTCCACTGCTGGAGAAAGGAGTATGGATGTACTCCATCGATCTGAAGGATGCCTACTACAACATCAAAATGGAAAAGGCATCCAGGAGTCATTTACGCTTCCGGCTAAGAGCCAGTCACTTCCAGTTTCGTGCCCTGCCCTTTGGTCTCACCACAACCCCCAGGGTGTTTACCAAGTGCTTGGCAGTGGTGACTGCTCACCTGAGACGTCTAGGATTCCAGGTGTTTCCGTATCTGGACGACTGGCTTCTCGCCGCCCCCACCAGGCATCTGCTCATTCGAGCCAAGGAGATGACCATCTCACTTTGCCAACATCTGGGAATTACTTTGAACTGGGAAAAGTCTGCCTTGCAGACCTCACAGCGTGTTGTTTTTATAGGCGCAGAGCTAGACTCTATTCAAATGCGCGCCTTTCTGCCACAGGACAGGATAAGGGTGTTGCAGTCTCAGATCCACGCACTGTTGCCCCTCAGAAAAGTTCAGGCCAGGTTAGTTCTTCAGCTCTTGGGATCCATGGCCTCCACCATCATGCTGGTACCCCTGGCCAGGTTACACATGCAGATCCTACAGTGGCTCCTATCGGTTCAGTGGTCCTTTCAAAAGCTTCCTTTTTCCCACTTGATACTTCTCACGGAGCGATGCAAACTGGACCTCCTCTGGTGGCTACGCTCCTCCAATCTGGACAGAGGAAGGAGCTTGGTTCCATATGTCTCCAGTGGCCACGGTGACCACGGATGCCTCCCAGATGGGGTGGGGGGGCATTATCTAGGCAGGACGGTCCAAGGCACCTGGCAAGACCACGAGGTACACTTGCACATCAATGTTCTGAAGATGAGAGCGGTGTTTCTGGCATTGCGAGCACTCCAGGACTTTCTACCTCTGGGAATGATTGCAATTCACTCGGACAACATGTCCGTGGTGTGGTACCTGAAGAAGCCGGGGGGAACCAAATCTTACCCCCTCTGCAGAGAGGCCATGCGAGTGTGGCAGTGGGCAGTGTCTTCCCAACGGTTTCTAGTGGCAACACACATTCCGGGGAGGTCCAGCGTGATAGCGGACAGGCTAAGCAGAGCTATTCTGATGCCTCACGAGTGGTCCCTGAACATCCGAGTGGCGGTTCAGATCTTCAAAAGTGGGGTCAGCCTTGCTGCGATCTCTTCGCCAGCCCCCTCAATGCCAAATGCAGCAAGTACTTCACTCTGATCCTCCCAGAGGGGGAATCACCCAGGGACGCTCTAGCTCATGATTAGCCCCCCGGTCTGGTCTACGCTTTCCCTCTGTTTCCTCTGTTGCCAAGAGTGATACAGAAAGCCATATCCGTGGGAAGCAGGATGATTCTTCTTGCTCCATACTGGCCTCAACAAGTATGGTTCCCCTTTCTTCAACGGTACGCACTGGACGGTCCGTGGACCCTGTGCCGGACCACCTGATTCACATGTCAGGACAACTTCATCCATCCATCCCTGCAAACCCTCAGGTTGACAGCCTGGCTGCTCCAGTTCCATCCCTAGTCAGGCTACATTCCTTTTCTCCTGAAGTGGTGCACATCTTGTCTTCTTCCCATAAGTCTTCCACCAGGAAGATTTATTCCAGCAAATGGAGTGGATTCTCCATTTGGGCTCAGGCCCAAGGGTTGGATCCCTTCACAGCCCCTATTCCGTCGGTCTTGGATTTTTTAGCCATGTTGTTCCATTAGGGCACCGCACCCGCTACCATTAAAGTACAGTTGGCCGCAATTTCCAATTTTCACATATCTTATGAGCCCTCTCTTATGGGCCACAAGCTCTGCAAAGCTTTTCTAAAAGGCGCTTGGTTACTTCGTCCCCCAGTTTTTGAGCCTGTACTGCCATGGGACCTGAACCTTGTGCTACAAGCTATTATGTCACCACCCTTTGAACCGGCTGCCACTTGCAACTTAAAATTCTTATCTTGGAAGACGGCTTTTCTGATACCCTCCTGACCGATGTAATGGCTATCAGAACTTCAAGCCTTGTCCATTAAACCTCCATATTTGGTCTTTCACAAGGACAGAGTCTCTCTCAGCCTTAACCCGTCTTTTCTCCTGAAGGTGTCATCCCTGGTCAATCTTCATCAATCTGTTGAGCTACCAGTGTTTTTTCCAAACTTTTCCAATAAAGCAGAGTTCAGGTTGCATCACTTGGATGTGCACAGACAACTGAGATTTTATTTACATAGGATGAAGCAAGTTAGGAAATCTGATCAATTGTTTGTGTCCTTTTCAGAGAACAGAGCAGGTAGTCCTATTTCCAAGTGCACTATTTCTAAATGGATCAGAGACTGTATTTCATTCATTTACTCGTCAGCAGACAGAACTTTACCCTTTCCCGTCAAGGCTCATTCTACCAGGTCTGTGTCTACGTCAGTGGCTTTCCATGGTAGACTTTCCTTGGATGATATTTGTGCTGTGGCAACTTGGGCTTCTCCCAAAATTTTTATTACTCATTATAAGCTGGACGTGGCTTCTAGGGGCCGGGCTTCTTTTGGTTCCACGGTTCTCAGGAGTATCTTCTTATGAGCCTCCTAGGATAGAGGTGCTGGGGACGCTGTCCCGTGAGTAAGGAATGTAGGCGAGATAGGACCACATAACATCAGTTAGTTATGTACTCACCATAACGATCGATGTATGTGGTCCATCTCGCCTACATTCCTACGTACCCTCCCACCTGCCCCCCTTCCTAGAGGAATTGGAAGAATTTTTGGCTCCGTGGACCCTTCAAGGTCAGTGATTTGTTCCCCTATCTGACTGGATTTTCTTCCAGTGTTTATTGAGTATGGGTTATGAGTGTTATGATTGTTATGATTACAAACAAGATCTGGGGCTAGGGCGCTGGGATACCGGGTTAGCCCAGCCAATTAGAGACTTTGTGCTAGAAAGTTTGGCCGAGTCGGAGCCGAGAATCGGCTCCGAACCCGTGAGTAAGGAATGTAGGCGAGATGGACCACATACATCGATCGTTATGGTGAGTACATAACTAACTGTTTTTCCCACTACAACAGAACTAATCTAGGCGGGGTCATTGCACATTCTCTCAGGGCTTTGGCTTCACTTACGGCTTTTTGTAAAGGGCTAACAGCAACTTGGTTCTCTGCACATACTTTTACAAAACACTACAAACTTGATTCTTTTTCTGGATCTAAGTCAGAATTTGCTAGGACCATTTTCCAGGGGCTCCTGAAGCCTAAGATAACATATTCTACTCATGTAGCTTAGGCTAGTACATCAGTGATCAATATGAAGAACATAGTAACAGTTGTGTAAGCAAAGTTAACATAACAGTAGATGTCTTGAATGATCACTGCTGCAGTAGCCGCACCCTCCCTCCATACATCCATCCCCCTTGTTTTTAGTGTGTTTTTGTATGCCAGGGTGTCATCTTTTATTTTTTGTTTCTAGTAGAGGCCTCTGTCTCTTGGTTTACATGAAAGCTTTGAAGGGCTTGGCACCCAAACCTGTGTTTTAAGTCAACTTTGCGTGAGCTAACAGTTTGAGCGTGTGGAAGGTGCTATGAAGCTTTGGAAGATGGCGGGCTGTTTGTTGCATTCTATGCAGGATGTATATAACCCATGTAGCTTAAACTACTGTTGCGATGATCATTTCAATGTCTTCTGTTGTGGTATGTTTTCTTATGCAACTGTACTTTTCTTAAGCACGTGTTTGAGTAATAGCCCAAATTCCTACTTGAGGCGGGAACAGTTGTGTGCTATTTGGTATTCAAATTTTATATTAATTAGATATCCCATCTTTTAGCTGGGTATACTTATTTTCAGGGGCCTTTGTTTCTATTTTCAGTATTGCAGGTTGAGAGGTGTGCCACTGTTTAAGTACTCTCCATCGAAGTCCCCTTCCCCTCCCTGGGGATGTCGTTGTACCTTTTTAACAACTTGGTCAAATACAAATCCTAGTGCGGGTATTGCTGTAGGTCAGGGAAGGAGTCTGTGGGCTCGGAATTGGAGTAGTCAGCTTTAGTGGCCCTGTGTTGCAGCTAACTGGGGAAACGAACATCATTAACTGCTCCTAAGTAATTGAATTAAAAATTATTGAGACTGTGTAAGCTGAAGTTCAAATTGAACAGTTCTTGTAGCGTTCTCGGCAAAACTAGCATGTTAGCTGTGTGCAGTCATTTGTGCATTTCATTCTGTTGCATGAGCATGACACAGATCTTGTTCAGGAAAACAAACCCTTGTAATCAGGATTTTCTAAAAGCATTTCAAGAATGTATAGTAAAAAACAATCTGCAAGTCTTCCAGTTAGCTGTTTACAGTGTCCTTTGTTCTGTCATAGTTTTATAGTTTAAAAAAAAGGCTAATGTAATTTCTGTGTTTATACCTGCCCTTTAGCTGTGTTAAAGAAAAGCTAGTTGTACACCGAAGATAAATTTTGTAACTTCCATCACCAAATGTGCATTATTCTTACCGGAGTAGGAGTTTTTTAGTGTAAAGTTAACTTTTGCTTACTGCTGTTTAAGAAGTACAGTGCATTTCCCAAATCATGAACAGAAATGCCCCAACATCCTGTTTTTTTTTTTTTCTTTTTCTTTAACTTAAAATGCATTGTTCTTGACCAGACCAGTTGTGTAGTATTCAGTAGTTTGAGATATATAGTTTGTTTATATGCTTTATTACATAAAAACACATCAGGATGGATAGCAGGAGTACAAAATATAAACTAGCTTATTAACTGACAGACTACATAGACATGCTTGCTTACATCTCAACAGCGTACTACAAAATGGCAGTCAGGCTCACGTGTGCTCAGTATTTATACACTTGTGCAGGCCCCTAGACAGCTCCTTAAAGGTGTACATACATATTGATCTACATCTTCCCTCTTAAATGAATTGCCCACAATATGACATTTGAAAAGAAATGTGCAGTTGTATAGGCAATAAGAAGTAAACACATCATTCATGTCCAAGTTGCCATGTATCTGAAACGTCTAGAAATGCGACCTGATCTAGTGATATAGCAATTAGAACTGGGTATAGCAACAGGGACAGTCATTGGTGAACAGCTTACTTCAGGAGTTTTGGGATTCTTTTCAAGAATAGGGATATTTACTGAAATGTCCTCTGGAACTGGAATGCCAGATAACTCTCTGAGATGGTCTTTCTCGCAGGTATGATACTGCAATACAGGCTCTGACACCAGGATCAAATGTTTCTGATTCCACCTACAGTTCTGCTCCTTGTGACTCCACAGTCTACAATCTCTGCTCTGGACATGCACTTTTCATGACACCAATCTGATCCAAACCTTTGGATGTCTGCATCCTCACTCTCTCCCCTTCTTGTAATAGATTTAGCAGTTTGCTGAACTTATTATAATAGTTCTCCTGGGATAAGAGCTTCTTCAACAGATTGGCTCTCACTGATCTGTTGTTCTTGACACATGGAACCAGTAATGAACTACTAATTGGTAGTCTGGTTCTGATTTGTCTCGACAGAAGTCTCTGTGCAGGTGAACTAAGATGTTTATCACAAGGAACATTTCTGAGATTCAAGAAAACCGTCACTGTTGCCTCGTTTAGACTTCTCTAGTAATTGTTACACACTTTGAATTGCAAGTTCTGCCAAACCATTTGACTGTGGATAATACTTGTAACAGTAAATCTTTTGAACTGCTGGTTTGTAAATTGTGTGCCATTGTCAGAAATAAATTTGTGTGGACTTGACCATGGACTGGAAAATGACGTAGTAATGACAGTACTGGATGGTAGATTAGGAAGTAGGTCAGTCTCGAACCAATTGGAATAAGAGTCTACTAACACCAAGTAATGTTGACTATTCCATTTGAAAATGTTTGAAGCTACTGTTGGCCAAGGTAGTTCAGGAATCTGGTTTAGCTGAAGTGGTTCTTTCTGTTGATGTGGCTTAGTACTGGTATGTACAGACCAAGATAAAAGTACTCTCGGTGTCCTGTGACGTAGAAGGCAAAAATACTAGTCCTCTCACCCTTCTTTTGGTAGAATCAGTTCCTGGGTGGCCACAATGCAAAATAGTAATATACTTTTGTTGCAAGGACTTTGGAACAATCACTTTTGGACCTTTCACGATGATGCCATTGTCCCATCAATGCAA
>NC_056751.1:833912268-833949768 GCF_019279795.1 Protopterus annectens
TGTAAACACTGACAGTGCATTGCGGGACGAAGGCGATCTTATGCGTATCCTTTGCTCCTTGGACGGGTACACTTATGCCTTCGTGGCTTCTATTTGCTTCTCCGTTAATTTGGAGCGGGACTATGTTATGCGTACTGTACGTGCGTTTCATTCTGCACGGGACCTGGCTGCTGCCATTACTATTGTGGGCAGACCGTGGCTGTCAGCACATTAGGTTGCTCACCTCATGCCGGCTTAGACACGCCTCCAGACGCATCCTACCTGGGCTCGCTCACGTACACTACGCACGTGTCTGTGATTCCGGTGCACTCTCATTAATATGTATATGGCGCTACTGCGCCGGATATTCCATGCACCGCCGGCGCAGGCCTTACGCCGGCCTTGCGCCGAGCTTCATGAATCCCGGGGGTTGTTTTATACCTTATCTAAAACATAAGACAAAACACAACAGTCAAAACAAAAGGACCCCATTTTTTATTAATACAGGTACTTCTGGAAGATAGAATCCTGAGATGCTTCAAGGCAAGCTGCGAATATGGAATGTATGACAGGGAGGTTTAATTTACATTACAAACTAGATATGAAAGATGTATATCCTGTTTTTAATGCACGTAAATATTTTGTGATTAAATTGCATTTTACAGTGAGCACAATGTTCAAGGACAGGTTATTCACACTAGCTGTTTACACTACAGTCTTTTTTTCTTACTCGTCATACCAGTATTAAAGCTGCATTTTACATTAACACTTCATTTTGTGACACCTTCGGATATTAGTTTTACAGAATACATTTATAGTGTGACATGTTCTTTTCTGACCTACTCTGCAGATTATGTTGCAGTTCAAAAGTCAATAGTGTAGATTTTATGTTATACAACACGTTGTCAAAAGAATTTTCTGATCACCAGAAAGCTTGAAAACTGCTTCATAGGTGTCAGCTTGGAATTTGTGCTTCTGTTTTGTTCCTGGTGAGAGAAGGAGCAGAAGGCATTGATTTCTGTCTGTCTCTTATTGGGCAGTGAGTGCCTGTGTGGGACCTTCCTGATTGGTTTGATTGCTATTCAAGTAATCTACCAGGAAAAATCTATAACAAAAGTACAGACCCCTGCATCATCTGTTTCAAGACTGGTGATCGTGTGTGAATGTGTGTGCAAGTATGTGGTGTTGAAAAATTACCACTGTAGGGCTAGCCACCTGGTGGTGTAAACCTGTGGCTGTAGATAACTGTCACTGGTGAAGTGACATCCTAACTCCATGTGCAAAAACTGGGGAAAAGGGGGTGTGGATGGATGGATGGATGGATGGATGGATGGATGGATGGATCACCAAAGAACTGTAGTCGGTTTCTCATCTTGGGATTAGTGATTCTGAAGAAACAAAAGGACATTGTATCCCAACAGTGTGAAGATTTGATGAGAACAGCACTAGAAGTAGCCTGGTAGTAGCAAATTAGGTGAACCTTCACTAGTCATCATTCTTGACAAAGCTAGTTCTCACTTTTCAGTAAGAATTGCTTGATTAGCTACAGAATATTTCCGTAAATACTTCATATATAAATCATTAGGGTCTACTTTAGTAGTTTTTCCTCATGTATATGGCAGTGGCCTGTTTAGATGCTGGCACCTTGAGTTGACAGTTTACCTGGAAAAGCACCCTTAAAATTTCACCAATATCTAGTTGCATACAGGACAACAAGTTTGCAGTGACAAGCACTGTTCTTAGAGCTGCAAACCAGATAACCCTGACTTTACTTTATATTCTCACTGCAACCATCTAATCATTAAAAAGGGCCTGTTGCCATGGGTATTAATTTTCCCACTATCTGTATTACTAGATTGGTAGTTATGGGCATCCTCAGGCAATATAGAAATTGTCTCATGTTTAATGGCAACTAGCTAATTCTAAACTAAACTGATAAGGTATGTGAGAGATGTATTTATACAATGTCAGTAGAGGCAAAGTTCTCATATAAAAGCAATCCTAATGTCAATCATGTTGTCAGCAGTACACACACTGTAGACATCAGACACAGTAGGAAGCAGATATATATAGAACCACACATGCTGAGGCACTTAAGTGTAACCTTCCTAAACCCTAAAGACCTCCTAGATGAAGCACGGATAACAAATGCTCTCAGCAGCTCTAAATGCACTCTTTCAAAACAGCATCCACATCAACACATACTGCCACATTCCATGGAACCTCTGCTTCTAAGCCTGTAATCAAGCCGTCACACAACCCAACATTCTGGTTATTGGAGACTCCATTGTGAGGCACACTGATGTCCCTCTCACCAGGCTGAGTAAGGAGAAAGTCATGGTCAGCCGCTTATCAGGGGCCATGATCTGCTATATTACACACACACTCACGTCATCAGACGAAAGGATGAGTATGACTCAGTCATAGTCTATGTGGGTGAAAATGACCTGAGACACAGCCCTTAGACTATATGAAGAGAAACATCATGGAGCTCTTGGACCATGTGTTCCAGGCTGGTATGAGTCTAGCACTGAGCAACATTTTATCTTCTCCAAGAATGAGGACACAATATGAACAGAAGATGATTGACTTTAATGATTAGCTTAGTTTCTGGTAACATTCTAAGCAGGTACAATATTTGTCAGCATGGAAGGAGATGATCAAAAGACCATGCTGCTTTGCAGTGGATGGTCTGTACCTCTTTTCTCTGGGCTTTCAAATATTAGCTAAAACATTATCCTCTCCCATAGTGCCTTTTTTGGCAAAGCCAAATTGAAAATACTTCCAACATAGCAAATCAAAATCAGTTCTAGGTATCTAAACAAGAAACTCCACTCTCTACAACCTCTCTTCACCCTAGAGAAAGGTGACTTCTGTGCAGTCACTGAGACATGGTTTAAAGCCATGGAGAACAACTGAGCAGTGCAAGCTTATAATGCCTTCAGCACACTTAGACCAGTTACTACACAGACAGGGACTAAAGGTGGTGGTGTCTCGATTTACATCAAAAATAAATATACCTCAAGGCTGGTCAAGTAGGATGATGCCCTTGAGCTTCTCCATGTTCAAATCACCATAGCGAAAATCCCTTACCACTTCCTTGCAACCTGTAGGTCCCCCCCATGACCCAGAAAACCCACAACATGTAGTTAAGCTTAATGGAAACACTCACCATTCAACCCAAAACCATATCCGTGGGCAAATTTAATTATGCCACTATTAACTGAGAATTATATATGTCCCAAAATGTTCAGGCACAGATATTCCTGGATTCTGTAAACACAAATGCCCTGGACCAGATTCTCAATATGCCAACCAGCAACACAAACATACTGGATCTGTTCCTCACAAAAATGGGAGACCACTCCACACCCCTAGTGTAATGGCCTCTCTGGTAAATCAGACCAGAAAATTGTCTCATTTGAAGTGAAAATAAAACACTGATTCCAGCTAAACCTAGAATATTCAGGAACTACTCTAAGGCTAATTTCCTACTAAGTGATAACCTGGCAAAATTCCAAGCCATGCCCCCCCCCCCCCCAACCCTGAGAGCACTGCTGCCTAAGTGGAACTATTCACAGAAACCTAATACAAGTATGTTAATAGTTGCATGGAAGCAGCTGTACCAATCAGTATTAAGTACAGAACTAACTTAAAAAAACAAGTCACCCTGGTGAAATCACAACATTAATAGGCTGTATAGCAGAAGGAAGAAAACCATGGCAAAATGCAGGAGGTACGGCACCCAGCAGGATAAAGACAGTCTCATCAAACTAAAACAACTCAGAGAAAAATAAAGTCTACCAAAGCCAAATTTGAGGTAAATTTGGTCTCCCAGGCCAAGGACAACCACAAGGTACTCTTTAGTTATGTCCACATCCTCAAAGGAAATACAGAATTGTGTGCAGAAGTCATTGTTAATGGAGCCATCTATACTGAGACAGAAGATATAGCAAATGTATTGGCAGACAACTTCAGCTCTAACTTTACTCCTCTACCCCCACGTCTCCCCTCAGGAGATACTACCAAATGTAACTCCCCTATCATCACTAGGGAACAGGCCCTTAATGCTCTCTGTAAGGCCCAGAATACTGCATCGATGGGCCCTAACACTCTCCCAGGCTGTCTTCTAAATAGCAGGAAACATGACATGTCAGGACTTCTGGAATCACTATTTGACCTTAGCCTCCAATCAGGCTCATGCCTCAGGAATGGATAACAGCAACCATCATCCCTCTGCACAAAGGCCAGCCATCTACAGACACTGGAAACTACAGACCCATAAGTCTTACTAGTCTCATATGCAAAGCCATGGAAAAAATTATCATAGGAAGATTAATAATCCTATAGGAAACCTCCAGGCACTGGATCCAACCCAGTTTGGTTTCATCAAGGGCATGTCATGCCTACTCAACTTGGTGAACTTCTTTGAGAAGGTCACCAAAGCAATGAATGAGGAAAAAATGTTTACACTGCTTACCTTGACCTGGCCAAGGCATTTGACACAATACCCCAATCAGGCATTGTTGACAAACTCAAGAGGTTAGGCATAAACTTTTACATCACCTGGTAGATAACCAGCTGGCTCACAGACAAGACCCAGAAAGTTAAAACTGGAGAGTTCCCCTCTACAAAGAGGCCTGCTACCAGCAGAGTCTCTCAGGGATAAGTCCTAGGACCATTCCTTTTTTGATATCTACTTCTCTGAAGTCAAGGACAACATTAAGAGCCTCTGGCTGACCAGATTTTCAGACAATTGTTAATCAGGAGCATCATAGACTCCCTCACTGACACTAATGTTCTCCAGGAAGGGCTGCCACAGACAGATAACTTGTGTCAGAGCCATGGACTAAAACTAAATGCCAAGAAATTCATAATAGTATCCTTTGGGAAGTCATCCACCCCTGGTAATTATCATATTGACAACATACCACTAATAGCTGACTCAGTAGTCTGAGACTTGGGTTCAGACATAGACAGCAATCTAGCCTTTGACCATCACATGTCTGTGGTAGTGAGGAAATTATTCTATGTGGTGCAACTTGTAAACAGAGTCATTACATCTAGGTTCAAGGAAGTAATTTTTCCTCTGTATTGGGCATCAGACTTTTCATTGAATACAATGCCCCCTTTGATATGTACCTAACCTGATACATCCAACAACTGGAATGTCCACAGAAGTTCCTTACTAAAAGAATATAGAGGATAAGTAACATGTCCTATGCAAACTGCTTCAAAGCCCTATTGCTATAGTCTATCTCCTACAGGCTATTGAGGGGAGATCTATGCTTGGCTTACAAGGCATTGTCAGAACCACCCTGACAATCCTCCTGTATATGAGAGCATGATAGCTTGATTATTGTTGAGAGAAAAATCTCTTGCATCTCTGCCGTCTGATGGATCTAGCATATAAGAGTGGTTTTATGGAACGATGAACTTGTAAGTTATTTGATTTATTTTTGAGTCCATGAAACTTATTTGTAATCTTAGCTAGAAGGTCCATGTAGGCCAACTGGAGTGCAACTAAAGTGAAAGGGAAGAACAGATGATTACCTATACGACCAGAAAGTCACCTGAGTCATTATTTTCCCTCACTAGAGTCATTATTTTTCCCCTTAACAATTCAGCCAGAAGTTTCTGGGTCCTGTTGCTTATTGCTTCACTTATTTAGTCTTAATTAGTGCACAACCAATAGACAACATTATGAACAGGAATGTCCCTTCCACATAAATTTGATGTCAAGTCTCAATAGCCATTGCTTAAAATACCATTTAGTGTCTGTGAATTTTAGAGAGGAGGAGCAGTAGAGCTGATGCTGATTAAAGGTAAAACGATCTCTGAAAAGGTGAAAGGCATATTTATGAGGAGAATTTTGTCATTTGCATCCAAAGAAAGTGAGCAATATTTACAAGCAGCCTCAAATAATAAGCTATGTGATTAAGTGCCTAATGCAATTATCAGTTAGAGTGAATGAATGGATGGATGGACGGATGGACGGACGGATGGACAGACGGATGGACAGACGGATGGATGGATGGATGGATGGATGGATGGATGGATGGATGGATGGATGGATGGATGAATGGATGGATGGATGGATGAAGAAAATTATGAATGAGGCTCTGAAAGTATTATTTGTTAGCAGTTATTCTGATGAATAGACTTTGCAACAACTAAAACTTTGCTAATTGGTTTTCAGGGGTCCTAGGGAATCTCTGTGTTACAGTGAGACAAATCAATTTAGGGGAAGTGACAACTGCAGAAAGTTGTCATTTTGGTCCAGGTCTTGTGCAGCAGGTAGAACAGCATTTTTAGTGCTAGAGTGTTTGCAGGCAGAAGATACCAATACAGTGTTACCCTAGACCTAACAATTATTGAAGGGGCATACTTGAAAGAACTCTTATTTTTATGGACTTGGAGCTGTAGAAACACTGACAACAGTAGTGATGTACACTAAATGGTACAGGAGAATAAAAATGACATCAGGTGTTTAATTCCTCAGTTTTGTATGTTTCCATAACATGAGGGAGATGGTGTCTATTTTTGTTTTTTTTTACCACAAAATAAAGGGGAACACCAGATGGACAACATCTGTGACTTCGAGCAACATGGGACTATGGGAGAAGATTTTTTTTTCAATTTGCTCAGACTTAAGCAAAGAATAAATACTGATTATGTATAAACAACATCGCTGCATAAAATTTGACTTCTTTATTTGTAAATTGCAAATGAGACAGATTTATGAATTAGAGATATTATAAATGGAATGTCATAGGAGGAGACTTCTCATGGTATCACACATGCACTTACATCAGTATGAAATAATGAAGAGTGATGGTGTGAACACTGACTCTGGATGATTTTGCCACCATTGATGTGACAACCCAACACCATGTGCATATTGGTTAAAAGGGGCTTGTTGCTGATGCCAATGACTGGAGCACAGGAGATAAGTAAACAAACCTTTGCTCAAAGTAAGAAACAATGCTTACTGACAGCATTGAAGAGGGTAATGTCACAATTGAACTGCAGAAATGAAGAATAATTTGTGGACAATTAAGTGAAGATTAAACTTAATGGAGAATCTCAATGTAACATGCCACCTGTATCAGCAACTAACAAGTTTGTCTCTGACAATAATTTTCAAACCCCCTGACAGTTTGCAAAATATTCTGGTGCAGACTAGCAGCATCAGATCTGAGGCTGTGGCCTCCATCTTTAGAGCAACGAATGCCTTAATGTATATAATTACACATTGGGATCAATGTATGACTTTATGTATGTAGTTACACCTTGGGAACAATGCATGACTTTATGTATATAGTTATACTTTGGGAGCAATGCATGATTTTATTTACATTGTTAAACCTTGGTAGCAATACAAACTTTATGCATATAGTTACGTCATTTGCTTACATGCTTGCATTATTTGGGTTTTGTGAGTAGTTAATTCTTTTCAAGAAGTTTCAATCTGATGTCATCTGTTTGAAAGCCAGGTTGGAGGATGAAACTCGGGAGCTTCATTTTGGATACACACTGAAAACTAGAAACTGGGAAAAGAGGCTGGACAAGGTTATTAGAAAGTGGTCTGAGAACATTGGAAGAGAAAAGATAAAAAAAAACATTCTAGATGGTAAAAATACTCAAGAAGTAGGGGATCGTGATCCAAGAAAAGTCACCCTACCTTGTCTGGCTGCTTTTCCTCATCAGGTCTTTGATGGGAGCAACTATTGCACTATAATTGGGAATGAACTTTCTATAGTACCCCGCTGTTCCCAAGAATGGCCTCACCTGTTTTTTGGTAACAGGAGCAGGCCATGCCTGAATGCCTTCCATTTTGGCAGGTTCTGGCATGATCTTACCAATCACCACTCTATGTTCCAGGTAGGAGACCTCTGCCATACCCAGCTGACACTTACTGGGCTTAATGGTCAACTCTGCCCTTTGCAGTCTGCCCAGGACCTCCCTGACATGCTGATGGTGCTCATGCCAGGAATGGCTGTAAATGGCAATATCATTCAGGTAAACTAGGACATAATCTCCTGCTAGGATATGATCTACCAGCCTCTGGAAGGCCACTTGGTCATTTTTCATCTCACAATGCATTTTTGTGAACTCGTAGAATCCAAAAGGAGTCCCAAAGGCTGAATTCTGTCTAGCGGTGGGAGCCAAGGGCACCTGACAGTAGCCCTTGGCCAGATCAATACTGGTCCGATATTTACACTCATCCACTGCTCTAAGGCTTCATCTGTCCTAGGCATGTGGTAAGCATCTGAGTCTGTGTGACTATTTAGTTTCCTGTAGTCCACACAGAATCTGGTGCTGCCACCTTTCTTTGGTACCAGCAGCACTGAGGAGGCCCAGGGACTGCTGAACTCCTGGATTACCCCCAGTTCCAAGATTTCCTGTATCTCCTCCCCTCAGAGTCTGTCTGACTCTCTCAGGCACCATGTAAAGGGCCTACTTGATAGGCCTTTGGAGTCCTGTATCCATATGGTGCTGCAATAGGTGGGTGCACCCAGGTTTCCCAGTGTATATGCCCCAAACTCCTGTAACACTGCTCGGATTTCTCAAACCTGGGTAGGGGATAGCCACTGAGACATTGCTACCCCTTCCACTGAGGAGATCAGTCAATAGATCCCCCTCAGATTCCCCCTGCCATCCCCTGCAAATACTCAGCACCAGGGCCTCCCTATCATGGTAAGGCTTCACCATGTTATCATGGTACAATTTATGCCCCTGCCTCCTGCCTAGCACTTCTACCATGTAGTTAACATCACTGACCTTCCTTACCACTTTGAAGGGTCCCTCCCAAGCTACCTGCAGCTTATTGTGTCTGATAAGAATGAGAATCATCACCTGCTGTCCCACAGCATACTCTCTAGCTCGAGCATTCCTGTCATACCAGACCTTTTTCCTGCTGTTGGGCTCCTGACAGATTCTCCTGGGCCAAGCTTGTCCTGAAGTTTAGGATATATGACACAACAGACTCCTTGTGGGATTCACACTCGCCATCCCAATCATCATGAATCAAATCTAAAGGCCCCCTCAGCCTATGCCCATACAGAAACTCAAAGGGTGAAAAACCTGTGGATTCCTGGGGTACCTCTCTGTATGCAAACAGCAGATGGAGCAAATATTTATTCCACTCTCTCCTAAACTGGTCTGCAAGTGCCCGTAGCATGGTCTTTAGTGTAGAGTTTAATCTCTCCACAAGCCCATTTGTCTGGGGATATTAGGGGTGTTTTTTAGGTGCTTCACACAACAGCACATCCACAGACAAGCTAGCAGGTCTGACATGAAATTGGCACCTCTGTCGGTCAGCATTTCTCTTGGCAAACCTACCCTGCTGAAAATCTCTAACAAAGCATTTTTCACCGTCTCTGTCTTGATGGAGAACAGTGCCACCACCTCAGGGTATCTAGTAGCATTATCTACTACCACCAGGATATACTTCTTCCTTGTGGAACTTGGGGTACTCAAAGGCCCCACAATATCCACAGCTACCCTCTGAAACACCTCTTCAATCACAGGCAAAGGTATCAAAGGAGCCTTGACATTGTTGCCTGCCTTGCCTACATTTTGGTCCTGCAGTACCCTGTTACATCCCTTGCAATCCCAGATCAGTAAAACTTCTGCATAATACTTCTCTTCAGATGCTTTATGTCCATATGACCTGCAAAAGAAATGTCATGGGCTATGGCTACCAATTGCTGTATTTCCTCACCCTCTAGCCCTCCTACAAGGGATCTAGTCTCTATACAGTAACCCTTTGCTCCAGTATACAGAATCCCCTTTTCCTTGAGAATCAGGTACCTCCCTAGCTACCTCACTTAAGCCTCTCAGTGTAGGGTCCAAGAGCTGAGCCTTTCTCAACTCTATCTTTGTATCTCTTCCCAGCTTCCCTTCCACAGGAAGTCTAGTATCCTCTGCTCTTGCAGTCACTCTGTCCAAGGGAACATCAATACCTACTAGCAACTGTGGGTCACTTTCTGGCTCACTGCTACAGGATAGCTCCTTCCCTGAAATAGCCACCTCACCAGTCCTGGTTTCAGGTGTGGGGTCTGTCTGAGTCTCCCCCAGGCTACCAGACCCACATGCCTCACTCTAAGTCTGACTGCATGTAACTGCATGCACTTAAGGTAGGGCATTATCAAAATCATTCCCTATCAAGACATCTGCATGGATATCCTCAAACACACCTACTTGCTTGCTTCCTTTTCCAGCTTCCCAGTCAAGGTGAACCCCATTCCAAAGGCATTTGGAATGGGGTACCTCTTAAAGCTCTGACTGGAGTGGATTGCCCAAGCAAGTACTCTTCCTCCTTAACCACTGCAGGCTTCACAATGCTTATATCAGAGGCTGTGTCTCTTTTAGAAGTGGCCTGTTATCCATCCACTAAGATAGGATATAAATTCTGATGATAATTTGGTGCCCCTGTAGTCTCCAGACAACGTACCACTGGCATACTGTTATTCCCACTTGCTAGCTTCCCCACCTTGCCTCCATGGACATCTATATGATACATGGCCCCATTGGTTACATTTAAAACATTTAACCATTGATCTTGTCCATTTACCGGAACTATTGGCTTCCCCTGTTACTGCCGGACTCTGTTGGGGTGGTTTAAGCTGCCCATCATGGGTTCCCTTATATCCATGTGTAGCCCTGGGTATCCCTTTCCTGTGCAATGATACCCAGCTCATCTTCAGAGTTACATTCTTGGTCTGCCAACCAGTTTCTCATGTCCTCAGGCAAAATGCCAAGGGTTTATTTCCTCACCAAAAGGTCTGCCAGCACTTCAAAAGTGGTCACCTGACACCCACTCACCCACCTATGAAAATAACTGCTTAACTCAGCAATATAATCATACACAATTTCATCTGACTTGCGTCTATGCTTACGAAACATTTTTCTGTAAGCTTCAGGTGTTAACTAAAACATTGAGGTAAACCGTTCTTTACTTCCTCATAGTTTAAACAATCAATATCAGACAATTTAGAAACAGCAGTTACAGCTTTACCATAGAGTAAGGGGGTCTGTAACTGTACCCAGAGCCCTTGGTCAACATTATACTGTTTACATACTCTTTCAAATATATGACTAAAACTATGAAAATCATTACCCACTGTAAACTGTGGAAGAAATGTACTGACCTTTATTGTATCTGGGGTTTGATTATTCCCTACCCCATTACCTCCATGATCCTGATGAAGAGTCAGCATCTCCTTCTCATGTTGATGCTGCTTCTCATTTTCTTCAGCCTCTAAATGCCACAGTCTCTCTGCTGATTCTAATTCCAAATGTTTGGCCTCTGGTTCAAGTCTCCTTAACTCCAAATGGGTTTTTAAGTTCTCCGAGGAAAAGGTGAACTGTCCTGTTTTTGAGGGCTGCAAATTTCCATCACCAGACTGGTTATCCTCCTGGTTGCTGGTCAGAGCTGTGACTAAGGTTGAAATCATCTCCTCTTATGTCAGGTTGGCATGCACCAGTCCTTTGGCTTCACACAACTTGGCCAACTGTCTTTTTGTCACCTTGCCATAATCCTCTGCTGACATCTTTGCCTGTTCTCCTTGACTAAATGAAACTAACAAAAATAAATAAAACTGTTATGAAATGAAACTCTGAGTGTTTACCTTGTGGCTGCTGAGTGGACACACCTTTGGTGACAACTGCTTACAGGCTACAGAAGTTCAATTAATATCCACACCACTCCTCACCAGTATGTGACATCCCCACTCTGGGCCAGTAATCATGGAGCCTGAACTCTCACCACTGCCACTGGAGAGGGACATTCACTTGGAACAAAAATGGATAAACTCAGTATTTCCAGATGCAGTTCTCTGCATCAAGCACAATTTCCCTTAATAGCACACAGGAACCACACTCAGTCTGGGTTTACCTCCAGATCCCTAGTAAGACTCCCCATTGGCACAACTATAGAGTTGAGACCTCACCTTAGTGTCCAAGCCAAGTTCTTCCCCACTCTCTCTGTGAAATCAGTGCTTTGTGTCCCTGCTCCGAGTAGGTGACACAGACACACACTTACTTTGAGATTTGATTTTCACACACAAACACCTGGGAAAAGTTGGCACAGATTTACTAGCTATGCCGTCTTCTGCTCAAACTATAAGGTAGTTGCACTGCCACCAGACACCCCAAAGCCATCCACTCTAAGGCTCCTACAAGGATATCCAATTATACCGAGTAAAATTAATATTAATACAAATGGTAATGCTGACCAAACAGCCAGGATTTTAGGAGTGGCCACAGTGTCACCAATGGACATAAGTACTCTCAAAGATTAAAATATTCTCTAATGGACCAGCCACAATGAAAAGTTTAAACATATTTAATAATAAATAAAAGAACATGAAAATACTAAACATCTATTTATAATAAACACCAGAGTTTCAATCACAGGAAATATTAAAAATAACACAGGTGGACAGGTTCACACAGTTACAAAAAAACAATATTTAACTAATCCCGCTATATTTTCCTGACAGATCTAAAGAATTATTATTCACTGGTTACTTAACAGAGCAAGGCAAGATGAAGTAGGTGAGAGATCCTTCTTTGTCAGGTTACAAAAACAGAATGCTCTGAGACTTCAGTTTCACCTAGCGTTAAACATTATTTTTAGTGATGGATTACAAAATGACATCACATACATCTGGTTATCTGACTTTGGTTCCCATGGTTCCCCTTTGGCTAGAAGCTGTCAGGGTTTAGCATTTATGTGTCAATAATGCACACAAACACTTGCTAAGATCTGCTGCAGCTCCTGGAAGTCATAAAACAACTTCAAACCTCCACCCTTCCTTAGTAGCAATTGGTTCACCCCACTGACAATGCAGAAAGCTTCCTAGTACAGATATTTTGTCTCTGGCTGCATTGGGAACTGTAAGATACAATCTTGATGGCCTAAATTAAGTAATTTAATTTCTTACTATTTTTGAAAGTCAGATGGATTGAGATTAATCTCTTCTCTTCCAGTATCCTCTGTTATGATATATGCATTTCTACAGTACAGTTACAATAATACATGTCCATTTCTTCCTGTGTCTAGCAGGACACACTGTTGATACAATTTTAACACAAGCAACTTCACAAATACATTTTCAACACAAGCATCTGTACAAATCAGTTTGATATTCAAATAACATAATTCTTTACAAAGTTCCATCTAGCTGTGCTGGCATATGTTACACATCCACTGCCCTACTTCTACTGGCATAGCTAGCAGTACCTCACATTGTCACAGATAGTATACCCTAATAAGGGGTTACTGGGGAGGGCTAGTGATAACTTTGGATTCTGTTTATGTATCACCTACGGTGGATTATATAGCCATAAGAAATATGTTATCCCTTATCAATGCTTTTAGAGAGGGAATAATGATTATAATGTATTATACCAGGCTGATGTGTATTACTGATATCAATACAGAGCCTATGAATGTTACATTAACAGTCTTGGGATTTTTCTTCAGAGTACTGTAAAAAGATGGGACAGGTAGACACTTTTTTTTTTGTTAAGACAAGACCATACGGTACGGAAGGGCATTCTTCTCTTTGACATATCAGACCTGCTCCCATTTTGTTAATGTATCTATAAGTGAAAAATTTGCTTTTGCAATTAGTACTTACTGTTTGGGTTTTGTGATACTTTCTGGATATGCACCAACAGAAACTTTTCAAAAGGAGAGTGAGGGGTTACTTGATAAATTCTAGAGTTCCCCTACATTTTTAGTTTAAGGAAATAATCTTAAATTGTGCTTTAAAGAGGTGTTACTTGACCCTTTAAATGTGAGAGATAGGGAATCAGTGAAGGGGCAGGAGGCAATTACAAGTGGATTTAAAGATGCAATATTTAGGAACTCTAGGGATATGCTAATGAAAGAAAAGCAAAAGTTTAAGCAAGTACAATGGAAGTTAGTCCTGTTTCAAGCAAGAAGGCACAGTGTTATTGCAATGAAGCAAGTGGAAATGGTGAAAACAAAAACAGAGCTCTTGGAAGGTTTGCATAATTAAAAATTAAAAGATTATTAAGAATTCCACAAACTTTTCTGAGATGTACTGCTGGTCTTTGGAATCTTAACTCTTCAGGAAATAATAACCATCTGTTGTTGATACTCCAGACAATGTTTGATAGTTTTTGTGTGTAAAGGAAGCAGATGTGGAATAATCTCTCATTGAAAATTAGGCAAACATGATAAATTAATATGTTTAAGACTGTGTTGTAATAACTTTAAGACTGTGTTGTAATACATTTAAGACTATGCATACCAGAGACAAAATGTGGAAGTTATGACAGGCACACAGAAATATCCCAGACCTACTAAAATTCAAAGAACTTTGCAACCGTGTAAAAAAAAAAATAGTCAACAAAAATAAAAAAGAACATTATACAAAACTTCAGTCTAACCACCAGCAGAGCCCAAAGAAATTCTGGAGCTCCATTAACTTGCTACTTAACCCAGACAAGAAAAACAATCCCTGCCCTCACCCTGAAAATGTCCGGAAGATATAGTCACCTGTTGTAATACCTTCTTTATTAACTCTATAGCCGACATCACAGCAAACTTCTCCCAGACAAATTACTCCACTTTCCACCCTCCCCCACTCACATCCAGCTTTCTCAAGAACATAATACCCACCCCTCTTCTTCCTTCACCCTATAACCCACCCCAACCTCAACTATAAAATGGCTACTAGTAAAACTAAAACCTTGCTCCAATGTTGTTGTTGTGTCTTTCGGCTTTTCCTGGTTAGGGGTCGCCACAGCAGGACTCCGGTCCGCTAATGATTGGCAGTTGATTTTTACGTGCTGAGTTGCCAGCCCTAACGCACAACCTTCAACGAAGGTACGCCCATTCATGCATGTCTCCACGCAGAAGACGCTCTAGCTGAGAGTCGAACCGTACAGCATCTTACTGTGACAGAATACCTAAAAATTGCTGCTGACAATCTCTCTTACCCCATAAGCATTCTTATAAACAGGTCCATTCTAGAGTCCTACATTCTGAAAATCTGGAAAAAGGCCTTCATCCTCCCTCTCCATAAAAGAACCAATAATACTGACATCACTAACTTCCATCGCATAGCTATTATCTCCCCAATCACCAAAATCCTAGAAAAAATGCATCAATACTCAACTTCTCCACTACCTTCTGGACAACCAAATACTATCATCTTCACAACATGGCTTCAGACCTGGCCATAGTACCACTACTGCCCTTCTCTCCTTTATAGATACAGTAAACAGAGCCCATGACACTGTTAAAATTGTCTCAGCCATCTTCCTAGGCCTATCCAAAGCCTTCAACACTGTTTCTCACCCTCTTCTCCTCACCCAACTCCCTATAATCAGACTGTCCCCACCCACTCTAAACTGGTTCTCCAGGTACTTAAATCAAAGACAACAGGCTTTTAGATTGCAAAACACCATCTCTCCTTTCCTCAACACCACCACCAGCATTCCCCAAGGTTCCATACTTGAACCAATCATATTTAGCATATTCATAAACAAGTTCAACTCATCCCTATCTTAAGGAACCATCATTTAGTATGCAGATGACTCCACTATCATCTGCTCTGCTAACTCTATTTCAGGCTTACTTATAATCACCCAAAAAGCCTTCTCCTCCACTGAATCCTGGATGCACAACAATCACTGCCCTGAACCCAAACAAATCCAAGATCATACTCTTCACCCCAAAAGAAACAACCCTGTTAAATAAGACCAAGTTTACTATGTTCTCTCTTAATAAATCATTAATAGAAGTCATTACACACACAAAACTTCTCAGAGTCACTATCGATGAACACATGAAATTCAACCTTCATATACAACAAAACATTCAGAAAACACACTTCAAACTTTGTACACTTTATAGGCATAATCACGTCCTAAGCTCATCCACAGAATAACCTTAGCTGCAACATACCTACTACCCTCTCTCCTCTACGGTTCCCCTCTGCTTACTAATATCCAAAGCTCCTCTAAACTCATAATTGATAAATGCTACAATAAAATAGCCAAATTCACAACCAACTCCAAATATTCCACCTATCACTGCACTGCTCTACAGTCACTGAAATGGCTAGAACTACCTAACTACCTCTCCTACCTGCAACTAACCACAGCCCACAAAATACTCTTCAAACCCCAAGACTGTCCTGCCCTAAGCTCAACATTCAACTAGTACCACCCAAATAGGCTCCTTAGATCAGGGGATCAGAAGCTCTTTCAGGTTCACAAACCTAACCTTCCACCCAGCCAGCTTATTTACTCCTTCTCAACAGCCAAGAACCTGAATGCTTTGCCTCTAACCATCAGAACAACTCAAAAGCCCTCTCATTTCAAAACATCCCCTCATACCCACCTTTCCTCATGCTTGGTATGCTTGCACTAAGCCCCCCTAGAATATGTAGACCACCCTCCTTCCTGTCATCGCTGTTCTTTACATGTAATAATACTACTGTAAGTAAATATTATAGACAATAAGCCACGTACATACTTACCTTATGCTGATTGTATAAAATTTTACTTTTACTTAAAAATACTCGTGTTTCAGGTTCATCTTAACACTTGTGTATACTATTTCCTTCATTTCAGTGTAATGTCTGTGTAATTTCATTGTAATTTCATCTTTTGTAAACTCAAACTGTCAATTTCATGCACTGTTGAGCTTTTCTCCTTGGCCCTCCACTGAAAATGGGTTCTCTTGGCCCAGTAGACTTTCCTGGTAAACAAAAAGCAAATAAATAAATAAAAATAAAATGTTAGATGAATAGATTGGAACGAGAGCTTCCAGCCTGGCTTTGGTAGTAAAAGGCACCTTTCTAGACACACATGAGGCTAAGAAACTGTACTTCTCCAAGTACACTGAACATTGAACATTTTTTGGACTAAAACATCTGGGCTCTACATTAACTGTCACTCAAAGTAAAAAAGTCCTATGCCATTTGGTCAACGATGCCTGCCCTCATGCTTCACATGATGTTGGACTCTGTTACTTCATAGGTACTTACTAGGCTATTTATCCATGAGAATCTTAAAAAGCCTTGCATACCCATGGTAATGATTAGCCCTTATGTTTTTCAATATAAATATTCAAAGACGGGCAGAACAAGTATATGTTGGGAAAATTACATGTTTTCCATATCCATGAGGGCCAGTGGTGCTAAACCAGATGTGTATTTGCAGTTATCCATCCATTTGTCCAAATGATGCTTGAACGGAGTAAGAGAAGTACTCGGATTAATTTGACTCTTGGTGACTTACTGCTGAAAGTGTACATGAACGGAAGATGTAGTGGATTTCATCTGAGATTTTTTTTTATGGTTCTAGGAGGCTTTGGCAGAGACTTTTTTTACAGCTTCTGATTATGACATTTGAATGTGATTTAGTTGAGAAAGTGACCTAGAACAAAAGAGGGGTTTGGGTAATAAAATGGATAACAGCATATATAAGATAAATAAGAATGTGTCTCTGGCAGAAAAAGTTGGAGATTGAATTGATTTTGTTTTAAAAAATAGCGGAAAATACAGTATGATATATGAAAGTAAAGTTGGAGATATGCAAGCATGTAAATATTGATATGCTTATATAACTCAACACTTGAATAATCCCATAATCCCATGTTCTCTTTCTTCCTTTCTCCCTCTCAAACATTTTCCTTCACCAAATGTTTAGTTATGCAAGCAAGTTTTTGATTAACAGAAAGAGACACTGGAATAGGAAAGGAAGTGTTAAGGCATCTAACAGTATATGTTTCAATGTTTATGTCTTTGTTGTTCCAGCAAAAGTATTTTTATTAAATATAAAATGATAGTTATCAGAATTGTGATTTTCCCAAACAAAACAGACACTTTAGTCTTTCATAGTAATGTAATGCCAAACAGTGTACTTGTGGACAATTTTCTTTTGGGATGTCATTAGTTGTTGTGTCTTTTCAGCTTTTCCCGGTTAGGGGTTGCCACAGCGGAACTCCGGTCCGCTAATGATTGGTAGTTGAGTTTTACGTGCCGAGTTACCAGCCCTGACGCACAACCTTCAACGAAGGTATGCCCATTCATGCATGTCTCCACGCAGAAGACGCTCTAGCTGAGAATCGAACCGGACAGCATCTTACTGCGAGGTGACAACGCTACCGCAGCACCACCACCGCGGGTTGGGATGTCATTAGTCAAAGTGTTAAACTGTAAAATATTAGCTTTTGATCTGTTCAGTGAAAAAAGTAAAAAGTGTGCTAAGGACTGCCTAGCAGACACTAGTGAGCCAGCAAATCATAAGAGACTGAACATTTACTTTAAGGCGAAAAAAAAAAAAAAAGACCTCAGAAAAGCTATGTTGTCAAATTACAAGCAAAGACACACAAATGCAGAGAAATCCATCTGATTTGTCACTGGCAGAATGCAATGTAGGCCTTTCTCTTATATATTTGGGCACCATCTAATGGTCATATTGCAGACTGCATCCTCATGCTTTTTCAGAAACATCGAAATTCCAAAAGGATCACGCTGGGGGTCACAGATGTACTTCTTTCTTTTGTTAAGCCCTCATACTTCTGTGCAATTCCTACAGCAACAATCTTTCTGATGAATACCATGCTACTCCTAATTTCTGGAATGAAAAGAAAAACATGAAAGGAAAGACAAAAGATACATCCCTGTACAGCAGAGGTCACCAACCTTTTCTGCACCAAAGACCGGTTTCATGTAAGACAGTTTTTCACTGACTGTCCATCGCACGTGCATAAAAATTAAGCATAATGAAGTGATACAACTCACCATAATTCAGAATCAATGGGAGCTCAGAGCTTGTTTTTCTGCAATGAGATGGCCCCATCTACGGCTGATGGGAGACAATGACACGCAAAGTGTATTCCTTATGTCCAGTCTACTCCATAATTTCATTTTGGTTTCTGTCATTGTAGAAAGTCCCACTTCACAAAGAAAGGATGTTGGAAATGGAAGTAGGGTTTTCAGTGCTTATTCTAACAACTTTCTAAGTTTATAACAGCAATATTTAAAAATCTGTCCCTATTATTTGTGGCTTTGTCCAGATTTATTGTGCAAGAGGTTGAAAAGTATGGGATAGAAACCTTTTCCTGAATCTAGCAACTTTCTACGTTTATAAGAGCAATATTTTAAATCTGTCCCTATTATATGTGGGTCTGTCATACCTCTCATCTGTACAGATTGTCACAGAATGTCCACATTTTTGCCTAAAATTTTTGGTCTGTTCCTCATAAAATCTGTGGTTTTCTGGATTTTTGTGGTGATTAAGTGAGTACTGAAGTCATTATATAATGACAGGCATTTGAGTTTCAGACTTCATATCCTTCAGAAAATGCATGGCAACACAAGACCTTGCTTGCATTCTATCAACTTTCTAAGTTTATAAGAGCAATATTTAAAATTTGTTCCTATTTTTGGGCTTTCTACCCCTGTTACTTTTGTCTTTGTCCAGATTTTTTGTGCTCAGAGGTTGACAGCGCTCTGTCCAGAGTTACTGTGGGACAGGCTGAGAGGTATGGTCGAGAGGCATGCAAACCTCTTAATTCATGCTGCTGCTGTTGCCAGGGATCATTCTCATTCTTCACTCTCTCTGTCTCTCATGCATACATGCACATGCGTGCACACACACACACACACACACACACACACACACACACACACACACACACACACACACACACACACACACACACACACTTTTTTCAGTTTCATTTATTTTTATTCTGCTCTCACTAAACAGAAAAAGTGCTGCAAAAGCAAGCATAAAATAATGGCTGAATCGATCTTACTGTTCACTCTCTCATACACACATACACAGTCTCTTCTGCTTTTATGCACACATACATTTTGCTTTCGTACACGCATTCACTCACAAACGCAGGCATAAACATATACACACTACACACACATACATACATGCATTCACTTTTTTTGTTTTCACTCCCTGCGTAAAAGTTTCTGTGCAGGCAGGTACCAAATGATCTGAGGCCCAGTGGTTGGGGACCCCTGCTGTACAGCATACCTGAAGATTTTTCTTAACAGTTAAATCACTAAATTAATTCAGTGATTGAATGTCCCAAGACAGAATTATTAGAAAAATAATTTTCAAACGGAAATGAAAATTATCCCTAGCCTTTCATTTCTCCAAAACACATGCCTTTGAAACTAGCTCAGACACTGAATGTCATGAGATGAAATTATACAAAGATCCTAGTCTTCTTCTTCTTTTCCTGGTTAGGGGTCGCCACAGTGGATCACCTGTCCGCTCATGATTGACAGTGGAGTTTTACAGTGTTGAGTTGCCAGCCCGGCGCCCAACCTTCCACAGAAGGCACACACATGCACACACTCACACCTAGGGCCAATTTAGAGTGTCCAATCCACCTACAGCATGTCTTTGGGATGTGGGAGGAAACCAGAGCACCCGGAGGAAACCCACACAACCACAGGGAGGACATGCAGACTCCACACAGAAGACACCCCAGCCGAGGATCAAACCAGAGAACCTCTTGCTGTGAGGCAGCAATGCTAACCGCTGCACCACCATGGCTGCCCTATACAAAGATCCTAGTAACAGTACAAAATGCTAAATGTTTTAAAGGCTTCTGTAAAACTGCCTACAAATATACTCTTAAGGGCAAGTCAAGTATTGAATGCACAGTGACAGTATTACAATCCCAAGTCATACTCACAGTACAAAATGTAAAATATTTAATAGGCTTTTTTAAGCTTTGAGAGGAACATGGTCTAGAAAACAGCTTATAAGCCAAAATAAGTTGCATTGGTCTATTAAGCCGATAGATGGAAACAAAACAAAAAAAAACATTGTTCATGCCTCACAACTGTCATAGATTCACAGATTGTTACTAGGCTAATGACCAGGCAGCCTTTCTAAGCCTAGTCAAGTTTTCCCAGAAGAATGATGATGTCCTATATCCAAAAAGGACATGGAGGGCCAGACATTTATATGCTACCTCTGTCCATAAGGGACATGGGTGCCAGGCCCAGTGAAATCACACCTCAGCAATCTATAGGAGACTGGGTAGAGGGAAATGGCTTTAAGGGGCTATACATAAGACAGGTTTGTTGTACCTTTTAGTATATTTGTAATGAATCTATGAGGGACTGGTTGATTTTTTTTTGTTTTTTGTTTTCTTTTCTTTTGAGGACATCTACTTTTTGGGGGTAAAATTGTGCTCTTCCCATTTTACCAGTTACTGCCTTAGTTCTGCTGATTTTGACCTGGTAGACCCATTATCACGCACTGATAAAGGCTTTGGTATATAAAGCTTACATTTTGCCAGCAAGTCAGTGCAGGTTCTGTATGTATGTATGTCCTGCTGTCTGTTCCCCCTTCCACTGTATCTGTCATTGGTTAGAGCAACTGGAAACCTTGGAAAGCTACTTGCTCCTCTGTCACTCATATTGATGGGGGGGGGGGGGGGCAGTGGTCTACTTGTTCTTACTGGCTTACCTAGTCTGGCCTCTACTTCATATAAGCTTCTGCTGCCCCACCACAAATGTTTTGTTTTGTTTTTTTTTTTTGCCATCTAACTCTGTAAAGTGTGTTTTGGCACTGTTGTAAAACTAAGAGAGAGAAAACAGATGAAGTTTGACTACTGGGTGAACTGCAATTTACAAATACAGTTTAATAAAAGAAGTTTTCAGTCAGACCAGGATTCACAGGACAGCCACTTGGGCATGTGAGTCAACATAAAATGCTGCTGTTTTTTTCTTGCAGATTTATATATAATATATGATTCCAAGTGTAAATCCAGGTCAGCATGCCAATTAGCAGCAGGCTAGCAGGTGAAACCTCCTGAATCCCACTACACCAAAGGTATGATCCACAAGCAAAACTCAGCAACACAGGATGCCAGAGAGCAGACAGGATTGTTGGAAATCTGTTCACTCAAGTGTTTTAAATATGTGCTGCAAAATGTTTCTGTAAAGTGCCTCATAACTTTTAAGTTGGTTAATTTATGAATTTATGTGTGTATGTATTTATTTATTTGTTAATTCTGACCCCTTCCCAGCTTTTTTAAATAAGTGCCATGGGATCCTTTGCATCCACTTGAGTAACCACCAACTGAGGCAGATGAGACCTCGGTCATCACTGAAGGATTGCACGATCAAGAATTCAGTACCCATTATAATGCATCACAATGTCAGTAATGAAAAACAAATCCAGGCAGCTGCTATGGGAACAGCCACAGTCTTGTGATCATCCAGCATTAAAGGTGAGCAGGCTACTTGACAAACCACAGAGTGTAAGCCTCAGCTGTAAGACTCCTCACAGCCTTGGACTGTAACGCTTAAAATAACACATGGTTAAACTTATGGGTCTAGGACTATTCATTGAAAGCACATTTCACTGAAACACATTTGACTGTGCACAATTCACTGAAACACATTTCACTGAAAGTTATATATGGCCTTTTCCCCACTGTAGTGCGACCCTGGAGTTAGTATATATAGTAAGGGGGGCTGTAAGCTCCCCACCTATTTTAAATATTTTGAACTATATACATGGATACTTGCAATTCCAATAAATTACTCTTTTCTGAACATAATATATATCCAAACTATGTGGGGGGTTATGCCCCCCACACCCCCCCTTACTATATATACTAACTCCAGGGTCGCACTACAGTGGGGAAAAGGCCATATATAACTTTCAGTGAAATGTGCTTTCAGTGAATTGTGTTTTCGGTGAATTGAGCTTTCAGTGATTTGTGCACAGTCATTTGACTTTCAGTGAAATGTGCTTTCAGTGAATAGTCTGAGACCTAAACTTATAACCACTTATCTCTGACTTTCAAGTGAAAGATTCCAAGCATATAGTCACCACCTGGTTTTGTAAGAATTTAAAATTTGCATCCATAGCTCTACAGAATCCTCTGTACTGATCAATTAAAATCTACCAGCACCTCGGTGAACTCAAGGATACCTTAAACTGTGCCTTATGTGTAACCACTTAAAGTATTGAATCAAGTAGTCTGACCTTAACGCTATAAAGCAGTTCTTCCAAATGCTATGCATTTGTGTTTGTAGCTTTGATGTTGGTTCATTTGAGGTTTAGTTGACTCTGTTTTTAAATGTCACTTTGTAGTATCAACAACTCTAGACTAGTATTACATATGAAGCTAAGTCAAGTTGATCTGTTCTGAAATAAGTCACAAGGATGAATATGCGGGTATCATCTGATATGAGAGTGTAAAGCCTTTGGATGGCAGCTCACTTTACTAGCAGGAAACAGATAGTATTCCTCAATGTACATATTCAAATGCCCTCTAGGAACTGGACACTGAATGCTAGTATTTGACAAAGAAAGGGAGAAGATCTCTTTATCTGGGGCTGCTGTGCAGTCGTTGGTGACTTAGTAATCTGTAAATGATGCCGGTGCCATCATGGACTCCATCCTTCTCAGCTAAAATGTACCCCATGGGCAAAACATAATGTCTTTTGGCTAATCAACTCAAAAGTTAAACAGGACCAGTGTAAGTGAGAAGTCAGAGCTGACTGCATAGGGTTCTACAATATATGATTATTAAAGCATTGTCAGCATCCAAGCTAAAATCAGGTAGGCAGTCTCTTAAAAATGTAGTGAATGGTAAATAAAAAGGGATTTTCTACAATGAAGACTTTGAGACTTTAACTTTTCCGGATATGGGACTATGTTACCGATAGTGGTCTTATTTAAAACCATGTTAGTAAGCTTGAAATGTTCACTTAACTGCACTCCTAAAATTCCACAAACCAATTAGAGAAAATAGTAACAACGTAGAGTGGGACCAACCCAGTCAGCAAGGGTAAATAGCTATATGGGAAGAACCTTCAGCTGTTGATTCTGCAACCTTTATGCTAATTAGATATTCCTGATTTAGAACAAATGTCCTCAGATTTCTGTGCATGCAGGCTGAAATGTGTGCTGCACATCTCTCGTCATCTTTGGCAAGTATTCCTTTAAATAAATAGTAAAAATATAAATTAGCAATTGAAATGAAACTAATCTTCCTTTTGAATTTATCTGACAAAAGTTCAGCTTCCAGTTTCCTCCTATTGTTAAAGTTGGGGGGTGTGTACCAATTAAACTAATTACTGATAGAGTTTGACTTCTTCCTTAACTGTGAATCTATGAATACCGATTAAACTAATTACTAATGGAGTTTATGCAATGCTCTCTTTCAAGGATGAATCCCTGACTATGACCCAGATGACCTGAGATTGATTAGTAGTTGGTTAGGGGAGGTGCAGGAGAGGGTGGGAGTGAGTGGCTGATTCCACTTTACCCATCTTGGGGGGGAGATAGTCCAGCCTGCTGCAATGCCAGTGTCTACTGGACAGAGGGATTTGTTAATATGGTAGTCTTCACAAGGCAGGTATGGGAATGTGCACACTCACAGAGAAGTGTGGTAGGGCCTTGCATCTGAGAATGTGTTCATCAGGTACCAAGGGATGGCTTAGGGTCATGATAAGAATAACCTGTGATGGTGGCCTGGATGATTATCTTCATGATCGACTCTCACTCCAAGAAGGAAAAAAATGGCTATGTGACTGCAAAGGGGGGGGGGGGGTGATGGACTAGCAGATGGGGACAAAAAGCACCTAGAAAAATAAAGTAATATAGTTCAATCTGGTAATTTCTGAAATTAAAATTTCAGCTGATATAGGGTACCTTAATAAGAAGAAGTTTAATTTGTTAGTCTTCTGGAGCTAAGACAAATGCTGTCAGTGAGACTGGTTTAAGAGTGGCCCTTGGCCACAGGGGGTTGACCAAGGGACAATGACCATCTTTGCTATCCTGAGAAAGACGTGTGTCACCATTTGTGTGACCTCAGGTAGAGATCAAGTGCCTTGTAGGCTGAGGCTCAGTGGTCAGTGAATGATATTTTGTAGACTGACGTTCAATGGTCAGCGAGAGATATCCATAACATGACATACAGGTGCATTCATCTCTTATGTTGACATCACTGCATGTTGCTAACTTAGATTAGGGATTCCAAATGGCCTTCAGTGGTACAATGGCTCCCTGCTCTAGTCCACCTCACCCAAACAAATCCTCGCTGTCTGGACAATAATGACTTGATTAAGTGTTCAGACTCTGGCGTCCGAGAAGTCAGGAGGCCTAATCAGCTATGGGTTATACATTCTGGAATTAACAGAAAAAAGCTATTGGGGTATTTGGGGCAGGCTGGATAGTAACAAGGGTAAACCAAAGGTTAGCAGAGGTCAGTAGAAGAATGGAGGACAATAAAAAATACAGTTAATTGCATATAGTTCACATATTTAACAGATAAATGCTGTTCGACACCATTTAGGAAATATCTCTTCAGGTGAATGAAGCAAAATGTTCAAGGCAGTTTAAACTTCATTTAAGGGGTATGTGTCTTCCGGCAAATTAAAAAAATGTTAACGACAATTAAAAGATTCTGTAACTTTTCCTCTAGTAGCTACTACAAATGCAGTTTTAGCTATTAAAAGTAAGTTTATTTGAAAATAGTCTCATAAAAAGAAAAATAACCAATTTAAACAAATACAAAAATAAAAAGAATTAGGATTGAGCTGTTTTCAACAGAAAAAAAAATTACACTGTAGGTATCATATTGAAAGATTCATTGATAATCCCTGATGGAATTTCAAATGCACTTTCTCTTCTTAGATCACAAAACAAAACACATTACAATACATTTGCAACTCTAAATGGTATTCAAAATATCAAAACCAAATGAAAAAGTACATAAAACCAGAAAGTACAACTGTGTGATAATTCATCATAATAATAGATATTCAAACACAAAGCTCACTGCTACAGTACCATTCTAACTTGTATGACTTTTGACATCTTCCCCATGATGAGGATATCAGGAAAATGACCATCAGAATGAAGACAACAGCTTACAACACTATTACTTTTTGTGGTGGTATAAGAAAGGAAGAATATTCTCCACATCAACTGTACCTGAAATGTGGCCAGTAAACATGGACAGCTGCAAAGGCACCTAATTAGTATAGTCCTGACATTTCTAAAGTATCTGCAAAAAGTAGGAGTCACAAGGAAAAGGAGAACCAAGAGGAAATGTTGAGAGGAAGTCTAAACAGGAGCAGTGGCACCTTTATTTGATCATATGTTTTTACATGATAAATTATACTATATTCATCATAAGGATCACTGATGCACTGTCATTCATTATAGACTGCAAGAATACTTGCACATGAATTCCCTAGCCACAGGCCTCAGTGGCAGATTATATGTACCTTAGGCACTGGGCAGTTTTCAAACCATTGGTTCCCATGCACTTTTTTAAGGACCAAGCACAAATACATGCATTTTTTGGACTTCACCTTCTTGACTGTTTTAAATAGCACATTTTGTTTGTGTTTTAAATTTGTAGTCTTGAGCATTTTTACATCAGGACATGAAATAAAATTCAATAACCAGTAAAAAATTACCCATTTCAGAATAGCGCAGCCATCTACCAATGTTCATGCTCATAAGTTACTCCCAATTTTAATCACTGTGTATACCATGCATATCTAATTGTGTTATAAAACGTCCACAGTAAGGTATTCCAACTTGCTTAACACAAATGAGCACTAGTCCTGCAAAGCCATAATAATAATTGTTTACCTTGGTCATGACAGCAGAGTCAGTCATTTTAAATCACAAACAGCCCTCACACCCAGGAATTATAGCTACATTGACTGTATGCATCTCAGATGTTTGACTAAGATAAAACAATAATAACCATAGAGACATATTTCAAGCTTGTTTCACACAAATAAATGGTATAGAGAGTAAACCATTTCAATTTACTTTACACAATGCATACTAGTCCAACAATGCTAATTAAAGTAAGTAAATGACAAGATGCTAAGTTACTTTCAGTAACAGTTATCCCCCACACACACAGTATTTATGGCCACTTTGTTGATTGTGTACACCTTAGATATCAGACTACAATAAAGTATAGTGACCATAATAATTTGTTTCAAGTATGTTTCAAATAAGCACATTATAGACACAGTAAAGTGTTTCAATTTACTTCACAAAAATCCACAACACCCCTGAAAAGCCAGTTTAATGACTATTTAAAGTGGCCAAATAACAAGAGGCTATGTTACATTAATTGACAGACAGTTCCCACTCCACCTAGCAGTTACAGCCACTTTGTTGAGTATGAACACCTCTGATTGCAATAAAAGATAGTAGCCAAGGTAATATATTTCAAGTTATTTTACACAGACCCATAGTAGCTAGTGTAAGATATTACAGTGTACTTCACACAAATGTACACTTGTCCTGTAAAGCCGCACTAATGACTATTTAAAATGAATAGATAACAAGTGGATAAGTTATTTTTTCTATGGTCTCCCATCCCCGTCAAGCACTTATAGCCAAATACACCTCAGATTTATGATTATGATAACATAATAACCACAGTAATGTGTTTCATGTTTCTTCATACAAATACACAGTAGCTGCAGCAAATATTCTACATTTACTTCAAAAAATCAACACTAGTCCTGCAAAGCCAGACTGACTATTTAAAATGAACACATGCTAAAATGCCAGGTTGCATTCATGCAAAGACAGACCCCCATTCCTATCCAGCAGTTATAGCCAGTTTTCTAAGGAGTACACCTCATACAGGTTCATAGGTTCATAGGTTCATACTAGGCTATCTGCCCTAGGGCATTTATAAGCCTAGCCAGAATGTGTTTGGCTTTCGCCACCCATTTTAAATTAATTTTGCTATGCCCTTTTTTGAGGTTAGTATACTGTGCCTCTGTCTAACAGTGACACAGAAGTGATACTCGGGGTAAACCTACGATCTCCCATCCACTCATCAAGATTCCTCTTGAAGAGAGTCAATGAAGGACTCTGCCTAACCTGGACTGGGATTTTATTCCAGAGTGAAGGGAGCCTCTGGGTTATGAATCTGTCCCTCTAGCATGTCCTATTTATTTCAGTGCTGAGGTTCAAGTCTCTCGAGCGTGTAGCTTGATGGGATTTGGATTTTCTGAGGTGCAGCATGTCCATTAATTCCGGGTTGGACATGGCTTTATACGTCAGGCACAGATCGCCTCTGAACAGGCGGTATGCCACTGAGTAGAGCTGGAGTTTCTTTAACCAGGCAGCATATGGCATCTGTTTGAGCCCTTTGATCCTCTTGGTGAGGTACTTTTGGGGTCTTTCCAGTTGCTGCAGGTGTCTGGTAAGGTACATCCCAAAAGGAGCATTGTACTCAATTATGGGCCTGATGAGGGATGACTAAAGAGGCACGATGACCTCCCCTGATCTAGATGTGAATCCCTTCATGATTAGGTGGGCTATATAAAATGTTTTTCTAACCACTTTGGCCACGTGGTTGTCAAATGAGAGATTGCTATCAACTTGGGTCCCCAGGTCCCTAATTACTTCTTTGGTACTTAATGGATTACCACCTATGTGGGAATTTGTGGGAACTTTGCCAAAGGGGATGACTATACACTTTTTGGCATTTAGTTTGAGGCCATGGCTCTGGCACCAGTTGTCTGTTTCTATGATGCCCTTTTGGAGCTTGTGTCGGCTGGAGAGTCGATTATAGCACCCAGTTTGCAGTCATATGCAAACTTGGTCAGCCACAGTCCTTCCGTGTTGGCCTGTACCTCAGAGAAATATATACCGAACAAGAGAGGTCCTAGGACTGAGCCTTGTGGGATGCCACTTGTAACTGGTTTGGAGTCTGACATGGCTCCAGCAATTCAAACCATGTGGGTTCTGTCCTTGAGCCAGTTTGCAACCCATCTACTGACATAGGGGTTTATATTTAAGCTGGTGAGCTTATCTATAATGCCCGAGTACGGTATTGTATCGAAGGCTTTTGCGAGGTCCAGGTAGGCTGTGTGGACCACCTTCCCCTCGTCAATGGCCTTGGTGACTGTTTCAAAGAAATCAACCAGGTTTAAGAGGCAGGATCTGCCCCTAACAAAGCCGAACTGGGTAGGATCCAGTGTCTGTAGGTCCCCAATATCTTTATTTATGAGGCCCATGATGATCCTTTCCATAGCTTTGCAGACCAAGCTAGTCAGGCTTATGGGGCGATAGTTTCCAGGATCCGTTGAGGCACCACCTTTGTGGAGAGGGACCACAGTTGCTGTACGCCACTCTTTGGGTGCATATCCTGTAGTAAGGCTGAGATTGAACAGTAGTTTTATGTTTGGGTTTAACTCTTCTTGGAGTTCATGTAGGATGCAGCCCGGGACACCATCTGGTCCCATTGATGCTGTGTTTTTTGACTTGGAGAGGGCGGCTCTTACCTAAGCATCTGAGAAGTCAGGGGGGCAGCACTCTGCTGGGATAGATATTTGCCCTTTTGGTGGGGGGGGTTTGTGCTGAACCTGTCAGCTAGGATGTTGGCAATGTCTGTGGGTTTGGTGTATTTTTTGTCATTTTAGACTAATTCTGAGCATATCTGGGAATTACCACCCAGGTTCCTAACATAACTAAAGAAAGCCTTGTGATTATCCTTAATGTCCTGTGCAATTTTTCTCTCGAAGCTGGCCTTAGACGATTTTATGAGTGCCCATAGTTTTTTGCTAATACTGATCAGAGATGCCTTCCCTTTTTGGAATTTTGCTCTATCATTTAGTAGCTTCCTCCTTCTATTGTATAGTTTGTTTATGGCTGGGGTCCACCAGACAGGACGTCTGCCTTTGGAGGATTGGGTCTTGGTTTTATTTGGGATCTCATGATCCATGCATTCCTGAAGGTGTTCATAGAATGCGTTTATAAAGGATTCTGCAGTCTGGGCAGTATTTTCCACAGGCCCGGTGGCTTTGAAGGATTCCACCTCGGTTTTGAGGAGTGTGAAATTTGCTTTAGAGAAGTTTTTCACTGTGGTTTTCTGGGCAGGGGGTGGGGTCGGGATGTGAATATCCAGTGAGATTAGTTTATGGTCTGATCTTACCAGTGAGGGATACACTTCTGGTCTGGAGCATAGATTCCCCATGTTGGTGATGATTAGGTCCAGTATGTTTTCCCCTCTTGTGGGAGTGGTAACAAGTTTTTCCATAGCATTTGAGTTTATAAATTCTAGGAACCTTTGGGCTAGGGTGTTGGAGCTAGAGTAATGCTCCCAGTCTATGTTTGGATTGTTGAAGTCGCCCAATATAATGGTGTTTGGAGAGACATTCATATTTTCCAGTGTTCTCAGGAAGGCCGAGTGGTGTTCCTGGGTTAGGGACAGTGGTCTCTAGCAGGCTATAAACTGGAAGGCAGTTTTACCCACTGTTAGTTGCACATGGATAGTCTCTGATGCTTTGTGCTGTGCCACCAACCTGGAGGTGTGGGTATCTTTGACGAATATTGATACTCCCCCTCCTTTTGTGGGTCAGTCCAAGTTTTGGGGCCGAAAAGCATGGTATGAGGTATAACCTGGTAGTGCTGGGGTGCTCTCGGGAGCCTTGAACCAGGTTTCTGTTACTGCACAGATATCGATGTTCTCCATGCTAAGGAGAGTTTCGAGTATGTGAATCTTGAGGTTTAGACTTCTGGCGTTCAGTAGCATTACTCTTAGTTTCTTATCCCTTGTGATACCTATGGAGGTGGATTTGTCTTCTGAGCCTTGCCTAAAAAAGGCACTATGGGGGTAGCAAGAGCCTTTGCCAATATCCAAAAGCCCAGGGGTGACAGGTGCAAGCCATCCCTAGCGAAGCACTGTGGCTTGTCGAGCATGTCATCCCAGGCTGACAGGCATTGGATCCCCTTTGAATGACACCAATACTTAAGCCAATTGTTGAAATTGATCATCTTGTCTTCATATTGTGGCATCATTCTTGGTGAGGGTAAGATGCTACTCAAGGTCAGGGTCATACCGGCCTGGGCCACATGCTCAGAGAGCTCCTCTATGTCTCTTTTCATGTAGTCTAGGGAAGTACATCTCAGGCCATTCACACCAGCATGGACAATGACTGAGTCATATTTGTACTTGCCTTGGGGTGACCTGAGTGCTTGTGTTATGTGGCGGATCCTAGGGCCCGACAGGCAGCTCACCGTGACCTTCTTCTTGTTCAGCCTGGTGAGCGGGACGTCAGTGTGCCTGACGATAGAGTCACCTATTACAAGTGTATCAGGTGTGTTGTTTAGCCTTAAGGGCTGTGACTGTTCGGCACACTGGCTTTGTGAGCTATGTGTTGCACGTGTTTTGTTTTGGGATAGTGGTTGCTTGGGTGTCTGCTTTGGAGGTCTCTGCTGCTTAGGCAGATTTTTATTTAGAGCCTCCGAGTATGTTTTTGTGTGTTTATGTGTTTGGTTTGCTGTCGTGGTAGGTCTATGTGAGACTGGAATTGTAGTGAGTGTGGTTTCCTTCTCCTCCTGACTGGTTACGCCAGTACTGAGTTGAGAGAGCTTAGCCTCCAGTTTGGCTATATGGATGCATCTCTCACATGTGTTGGAATTTGTTGGGAGGAGGAGAGGGTTGTCTGTGTACATGAGGTAGTTGTAACATTGCCTCAAGATTCCCAGATTCACTAGCTGGACCGGAGAGGAGATTGACAACTGACCTTTGGACATGCTAGAATAGTATTGGGAATTCCTTTATAATTGAAAAAAAGGGCCAATGGGGAACAAGGTACTCAAGGGGAGTTTGTGAGGGTGTAGTGCTTTTAATTTTTTAGTGCTGACTTATATAATTGCTTTAGTGAGCAAGTGCCAGGTAACTTAAATGCAATGTGTTACAGGTAACTTAAATGCAAAAATGACAAACAGTAACTTTCTTTAAAGTGAAACAAGGAAATGAGTACAGTAAGCAATGCAGATATCACTAGGGATCCACAGAAGCACTGAAAATCCACGTTTTAGGTGGTATTAGCATTTCAGGGAAATAACAAGCAAACAAACAACAAGCATACAAACAGAGCTAGATTCAGCAGGCCTGGATCTAGTCTATGCTACAGCAAACAAGGTGTACCAATTTCAGTAAGAAACAGTTGAAATATGCAGGCACTATAAGCCTTTAACCAGAAATTCCCAGCTCAGAAGGGCAGAGTCAAGCCTCTCCTCCCACAAGAGTGCAGACCACGAACCTTCTTAATGTAAAATAACTGGCCTGAAGCCCAAGTGCTTAAACCAGAACTAATACACTTTTAGAATAACAGACACTGAGCCCTCAATCAGCAGTTCCCAACTTAGAAGGATGTAAGCTACCTGTCCTGCCACCACAGTGCAGGCCACAAACCTTCCTAATGTAAAACAACTGGTCTGAAGCCCAAGTGCTTAATCCAAAAGACTTAGAATGATAGCTACACTTTAATCAAGTTACTACCAAGCAGTAATAAATACAATTGAATACTTTGAAGAATGCCTGGATTAGTGCTCAAGTTATACAAACAAAGCTATATTCAGCAGGCCTGGATCAAGTCTACGCTACAGCAAACAAGATGTACCAATTTCAGTAAGAAGCAGTTCAAATATGCAGGCACTATAAGCCTTTAACTAGAAATTCCCAGCTCAGAAGGGCAGAGTCCAGCCTCTCCTCCCACAAGAGTGCAGACCATGAACCCTTTTAATGTAAAATAACTGGCCTGAAGCCCAAGTGCTTAAACCAGAACTAATACACTTTTAGAATAACAGACACTGAGCCCTCAATCAGCAGTTCCCAACTTAGAAGGATGTAAGCTACCTGTCCTGCCACCACAGTGCAGGCCACAAACCTTCCTAATGTAAAACAACTAGTCTGAAGCCCAAGTGCTTAAACTAAAAGGCTTAGAATGAGTTACACCAAGAAGTAATAAATACAACTGAGTACTTTTAAGATGACGCAAAAGCAAAATAAAGTAGGAAGAAACACAAATACAGTAAAAGCAGATAATTTTTTTTTTCAGAAAAGTAGCAAAAACAGTAGTAAAAACAATTCACATGCAGTGCAAGCTGGCACACTTCAGTATGTAGCAATATTAGTCCACACACAGTTTGAAAAAATGTAATTAAATTTAAAAGGACTAAAAGCAAATGCAGAAAGGGTTTATTAGGTAGAATGCGGTAAAGAGATGGGACTGGGGGAGTGTCCTAGATCAAATCTCTCCATACTACTGCTTTACTATACTATCTAGCTTAATCTTAGCTTAATCTAATTTCTCCTATACTCTCAAGCTTCATCTAATTTCTCCAAGAACCTGAACTAGCAGACTTAAATAAACTCCATATTTGTAAATATTGTAAAAATCCGGGAAAAAAAAAATTCAGTTTTTGTTATATACTGTCTCACAATGAATATTACCGTTTTTTCTTTGAATGTATGTAATTCCACTGAATGTATGAACCATACTACTGTATCTCATCTTCAAAATTATGTAACCTTTCTCATTGTTTTGTAACCCTTATCATACTACTATTGTACATGGAGCTTTTCTCCCCGGGCCTCCACTGAAAATGGGCACTTCTTGGCCCAGTGGACTTCCCCGGTAATCAAACTGAAATAAATAAATAAATCTACAGTGGGGTGGGCACTGCAAAAGCCACCAAATTTAAACTACAACCAAGAACAGGGAGGGGGGGTGGGGAAGACAGTTTCAACAGAGCTAGATATGAGGGATCACAGTGCAAATTATAAAACCACAAAAAGTGCAGAAAATATACTTAAATCAGCTTATGTCCAGTTGATGTATGCAGACAAATCTCAGTAGCCAGCAACTCGATTTAAAATGATTACTAGAAATGTAACCAACACGGATTTTAATGTTAGCAGAAACCCCCCAAGCTAATTAACACTTAAAGGAATTTCAAAGCAGTCTAACAACTACTGCAGAGCTTTAGAGACACACACAAGACAGTTTCAACAGAACTAGATCTGAGGAATCACAGTCCAAATTATAAAAACACAAAAAATGCAGAAAATATACTTAAATCAGCTTATGTCCAGTTGATGTATGCAGACAAATCTCAGTAGCCAGCAACTCGATTTAAAATGATTACTAGAAATGTAACCAACACAGATTTTAATGTTAGCAGAAACCCCCCAAGCTAATTAACACTTAACAAAGGAATTTCAAACCAGTCTAACAACTACTGCAGAGCTTCAGAGACACACACAAGACAGTTTCAACAGAGCTAGATATGAGGGATCACAGTGCAAATTATAAAACCACAAAAAGTGCATAAAATATACTTAAATCAGCTTATGTCCAGTTGATGTATGCAGACAAATCTCAGTATCCAGCAACTCGATTTAAAATGATGTCTAATTATGATAAAAAAATAACAGTCACAGTAATGCATATCAAGTTTGTTTGACACAAACTCACACAGTAGCCACAGTGAAAGATTTCAACTTAAATTTACACAAATGCACATTAGTCCTGAAAAACCAGACTAATGAGTGTTCAAAATGAGCTGACGGCAATTGGATAAAGAACTTTCAACCACATTCAGCTCCCCACAAATCACAAATGCATTGGAGAAAAATCAGGATTTCGCAGGGCAGGTGACATAATGCACACCGTGAAATATATGGGTTGTATTCATTAATTTTTATCTATAAATGAAAATGCTATTTGTAAAGTATGATAACATTTTATAAACAATAGTTTATGTATTTTATAGAATCCTGCCATGTGTCATTATGCATAACTGTCAATATTAAAATTAATTTTAAGTTGGCTTTCAAAATATAAAACTGTTGCATCTGCTGACCTAGCTAGCAGGTTCATAAACTGGACAAATTTTTCACTGCTAAAATATTGTAATGCTGTAATAAAAGAGTATTAAACCACATTTATTAACTAGGGCAAGTCACATTTCTTCTTTTCTTCATTCATCTGTTAACCACTGCGACAACTTGAAACAAAGCTTAAGAAAACTTTTTGACATTAACTTAACTTCTGTCTGCTATGCAGTTTTGAAATGTCTCTATAAAAATAAGAAAAATAAAAATAGGGAAGACTAAAAGTAATGCACTGTTTATTTTTAAACAACTTTATTAAATTATCACTTACGACATAGGCATACATACATTAATAGAAAAGAAAACATATCATATTAACAATCATAGTCATGCATCGTGCATTACATGTATGTTTTCTTTCATTACAACAGTTATTCACTTCAGCATTGCACAAATTGCTCAATTCCTGCCTCCCCTTAAACCTCACTCCTCCTCTAATTTGCCCCTTCCCTTTTTAAAGGTCTCACCTTTTATCTCTAACAATATTTAATACTTATAGGTTCATCGGTTGGTACTAGGCTATCGGCCCTAGGGCCTATACAAGCCTAGCCATAACAATTCCCTGGCTATTTCTTCCCACAATATTTACTTCCCTGTACTCCTGTCTAGCAGGGCAACTGATGTGATCCCCGGGGTGAATTTCCTATCTCCCAGCCAATCATCAAGGTTCCTTCTGAAGAGGGCCAAAGAGGCTTACAGTTTATTTAAATCTTGTTTTCCATTTTCTAGTAATTGTTTTTTAACTTAATAAATCCTTACTATGTCTGTGCAATTCAGTTCTTGTGACCCAGCTGAAAAGAATCATTTCCTTAGTTACAGCTATTTGGTCCACCAATATTTTTGACAGAGTACTCTGTAGGGAAGTTTTAAAATCTGCCAACCCATTACACTCTGCAAAACATGTTCCCATTTACCTCTTTCTTTCCCATCACACCTCCAGCCTTTGCTATCTACCCGACGAAAAATTATTTGAACAATGCTTGGTGTATAAAAATATGATTATATAATGAATGGTCAAAATGATTAATGAGCGATGCAAAAACATCATCCAAAATACTTCCACCATTCATTATAGTGACAACACACCAGAGCAATACACAGTACATCAAGAAAGGAAAGACATTTTATTTTTTATATAATACCCATAACCCTACCATCCAATCAGCTCAAATTTGTCTGAATACTGATAGTGTTATGGAGGAAGCCGCGGTGGTACAGCGGTAGCGTTGCTGCCTCAGAGCAAGAGATTCTCCAGTTCGATTCACGGCTGGAGTGCCTTCTGTGTGGAGTCTGCATGTCCTCCCCGTGGTCGGGTGGCCTCCGAAAGACATGCGTGAATGGGTGTGCCTTCGCTGAAGGTTGGGCGTCGGGCTGGCAACTCAGCACCATAAAAAATCTACTGCCAATCATTAGCAGACCGGAGTTCCACTGTGGTGACCCCTAACCGGGAAAAGACAAAAAGACAAACAACAACAACTGATAGTGTTATGGAAAGGGCTTCTTGTAAGGTAAGCTACACATTAGGGTTAGGGGCTGGGTTATGGTTAGCACACATTACTAAGGTGGACTGCAGGGCTTCACATTACAAGAAGTTCCTGTGTATTTGATTATGCCAAGATGGCATTCATCAGCAAAGCAACCACTAAAGGAATGTGTAAAAGTGATATATGTGTGAGATCAGATTACTTGTTTTTCAAAAGCATTTTTAATCACATAGATCAGAAATATGCATGTACAGTGAGCAGTACATACCACAACAATGAGAACTTTTAATCAGATAATATAAGTCATCCTGGAGGTGGAATTTGTACAAGTGGGGCTTTGTATATTAGTGGAAAGGATGTTTAACATGTGGTCTAGGAAATTGTTTGGGAATGTTTTAGATTTTAGCATATTGCAAGACCAGTTAGTTTATGGTGGAAAAAGTTTCAAGAATGTGCTATTAAATAAGATATCAAATTATGGCCAGAAAATGAAATACTATATGATGAAAGGTATAGTATACCTTGCAGTGTGTAGAGATTGTCCTAGTTTCAATGTGGGAAAATCTGAGAGGACATTAAGTAAACGTATATACAAACATACATATAATATTAGGAAGAAGAATTCAAACTATGCATTATACAGACATCTTCATATAGATCCTGGTCACAAAGGGTTTATGTTTGGAATTTTCGAACTCCCTAGGGGAGGAGACTGGGAAAACTGGTTGAGTTGCAGGGAGACATACTGGCAGTTAAAATAAAATGCAACTAACCCCCCAGATCTCAATGACCATATATCCATTAAACCATATTTGGATAAAAAAACAAGAAATTATAGTTTGGTTTCACGTTTTACATGCATTGTACAATAAGATATGTTTATAAACTACATGAAATGGACAATGTAAAAAGAAATGTGTCTATAATATGCATTGTTGTAATGAAAAGGGAGGGTATATCCTTTTAAATACTTTGGTCTCTTTAAACATTTCGGTTTCTGTAAACCTTAAAGAACTGGCGCCTTTTTAGAGGGTAAAGGGTATTTAAATGGAAGCACTTTAATTGTTTTTTTATTACTTGAAAAAGCCTTGCATTTGGGCAGGGTGAAAGCGCTTGTATAATATATTTTTATAATAAATTTATTCTCAGCCATCCTCAGTGTGCCTGGACCATTTGTTTTCAGTTTGGGGTTATTGGTTAAGCGGTTCCTACTACATTTTGTTTATATATATATATATATATATATATATATATATATATATATATATACACACACACACACACACACACACACACACACAC